>NW_020943070.1:1230770-1267465 GCF_900497805.2 Vombatus ursinus | reverse complement strand
GTGTGTGTGTGTGTGTGTGTGTGTGTGTGTGTGTGTGTGTGTGTGTGATGGACTCTGGAAAATCTGGAGAAGCCTAGGGACTCCTTTGAAGGATGTTAAATGCATAAACTGGAACACAACACTGCCAAGCAAATAAGAACAATACAGAGATTAGTTCACAGCCCTCAGGTTAAGGGCTCTAAGCTCCTCATCTTCCAAGCCTGGGCTTGGGCTGCTGGTCAGGATGCCCCCCTGCCGCTGCCTATCCAACAGACCTGGAGTGCTCTCCCTCCTACCTCTGACACTCCCGCTTCTTCCTTCAAGGCTCCACCTAGTTAGCCCCTCCTACGGGAAGCCTTTCCTGACCCTCTGGTTGCCAGATGTAACTTCCAGTGGAGTCCAAGCTCCTTGAGGACGAGGGCTTTCTCAGCACAGTGCCTGGCACAGAGCAGCCTCTAGTCTGGAGCATTTCAGCTCTGGGTTCCATATCTTAGGAACTGAAAACCACGTGGTATGAAGAAGAGCAGCTACAGGAACCCGGAATACTGAGCTAGAACGAGGAAGGCCGGGCGCAGCAGCAGCAGCAGCAGCAGCAGCAGCAATCTTCAGGGCCCAAAGGGCCGTCATGTCAGACGTACCAGTGCACTGTGGGTAAAGCGGGAAAGAGAGCACCCATTCTGGAAAGCTGTTTGGAGTTCGGCAAATAAAGCACTAAAATGTTCACACCCCGTGCTAAGAGAGACTCCACCCCAAGCAAGTCACTGACAAGAATAAAGGCTCTTCGTGCACCGAAATATTTATGGTAGCAAAGAACTAGAAACAAAGGAAGTGCCCATCTAAATAAACTGTGCTACATGAATGCGATGGAATATTATTGGAACTTAAGAAATAATAAGCAAGCTGAATACAAAAGCACGCAAGGACTTACATGAACTGAAGTAAACAGAGCCAAGAAAACAGCAGCCAGCTGGTGCAGTGGACAGACTGCTGGACCAGGGGTCAGAACACCTGAGCCCAAGGGCTGCCTCTGACATTTACTAGCTGTGAGACCCCTTTCAATGAAATTAGGGTAATATTAATACCTGCTTCACAATGCTACTACAATTAAAGGAGATAACATATCCAGGGGTGGGGAACCTGCAACCTCAAGGCCACATGCAGCCCTCTAGGTTCTGAAGTTTGACCCTTTGACTGAATCCAGACTTCACAGAACAAATCCACTTAGTACAAGGATCTGTTCCCTAAAACTTGGTCTCGGTTAAAAGGCCGCACCCAAGGACCTAGAAGGCCACATGGAGCCTCAAGGCTGCAGGTTCCCCACCCCTGATATATATAAACTACACTCAAGTTCTAGCTATACACTGAACTCAACAGACACAATGACTTCCACCCAAATCCTGCACAATTATAGACCCTGAGCTTGAGCCCAAAGAAGATATGTGGAAAGATGTCTCCCTGCTCCTTTACAGAGCTTGGGGTTCACACGCAGGGAACACTGCCCATGTTGTTCAATGCATGGATCAAATTTGCTCAACTTCTCCTCCTCTTCTTTCTCTTGTTATTTTTTTTAAATTGGTTATAAAGGATGGCTCTGGGAGGGGGAGAGAGGAAAAAGACAGTGGCAGGTCTAGGTGACATAAAAAACTAACAAAAAATTCAATAAAATCTTTTTTTTTTAACTAAGGGCTGTCATGTGGAAGACAGATTGTCCCGCTTCTGTCTGCACCAACACCAACTGCCCCCCACGAGCAGATGAGGCCAAGCAAACCAGAAACATCAGCACACGCCCACTGCCCTGATTGTTCCAAAGGGCTGGACTAGGAACAAAAGATGGCAGGTGCAGGAAAACCTTCCTCCAAGAACTCTCCAACCTCCCCAACACTGGAATAGGCCTCCTCCTTAAGCCAGGAAGTCCCCACTTCACTAACCATCTTAGCTTTCGACAGGCACCGAACGAGAAGAACTCCAAGGTCCCTTCCAACACAGATGCCAATAAGGGAACAGAAGGAAATGAACACGATCCCATTCAACCCACATTCACCACATTCAATCCCATTCACCACAGCCTCTGCCCCAAAAGGAAACTTGTGCCCCAGGTGGCTCTGTCTTCACTCTAGTGCTCAGTGGTTTTTTTTAACCTTGCTCCTATTGAGAATAGCAGGCAGAGCTGAAATTAGGCTTCACGAGGCAGAACTGCTAGTGGATGCCAGTGGACAGCTATGAGAGAAGGGCAAGGGGCACTGGGGTAAACCACCACATCGAGCATCTCATGCCAAGTGGACGGGGAGACATTAGCCCAGATCTCACGTATGTAACCATCCTAGCCTGCTGCCTCCATACCCACTGAGCCTCTTCCATTCTGATGGTTGTGAGGAGCACAAAGATTTTTTTTTATTTTATTAGATAACATGTCTTGGCAATGCAATGATTTAAAAATACAAATGGTGTTCTTTAAATCTTGTGTATTTATATAGATATTTTTAAAAACACTCCCCAGCCATTCCCAGTACAGTAAAATTAATAGCAACCCTCTCCATCCAAGCAGTACACTGAATTATTTTGTTTTAGTGGCAAGATGATGCCATGTATCTTCCCCTTCCTCTCTGACAGAGCAACACCATTACACAACAGTAAATTACATGGAAATGTGGCACAGCATAAATAGCCCTTTTTTTCCTCGTTAATCCGTCATACTCAATTCTCACCTCACCCTCCAAATTGAGCTCAAAAAAGAAAAAGAAAGCCCTCAACACATAACTGCAGAGTCTGACAAAACAAATCCCCATACAACCAGAAACGCATGTCTCTGCATTGTGAAGTTCATCATCTCTTTCTGGAAATAGGTGGTGTGTTTCATCTTCATTCTTCTGAATTCATGGTTTATCCCTGCATTGACAAGAGTTCAAAAATCTTTCAAAGTTGTTTTTCTTTATAATAGTAACATCAGGGTATAATTTGTGCTAGTTTACTCATTTCGTTGTATTTCTAGCATAAACCCAACTTGGTCATAGTGTATAATCTTTCTAATATGTTGTGGCAGTCTATTTGCTAATGTTTTATTTAAGATGCTTGCATCTATATTCATTAGGCCACCTCCAGTCGTCCTGATGAATATCTGGCCACTGGACCCAGATGGCTCCAGAGGAGAAAGTGAGGCTGGTGACTGCACAGCCCTCCCTCACTCAAATCAAAGTCAATTGCAAGTCACATCATCATCTCCCTGACGTCACGGTCCTCTTTGAGAATAAAGGACAAACACAACAACAACAGCATTAGGGATATTAATGGGTAGTTTTCTTTCTTATCTTTGTCTCTTCTCAGTCTAAGAATCAAAACCACATTTCTATCGTAAAAGGTGATTGGAAGGGTGCCTTCTTTTCTCATTGTTGCAAGTTGCTTATGTAGTACTGAAACTGTTCGGAGTGTCCCATAGAACTCACTTGTAAATCTTTCTGGTCCTGCAGTTCTTTCTTCCTTTGGAAGTTCACTTACGGTTTGTTCAATTTCATTTTCTGATATTGGGTTATTTAAATAGTCTAGTTCTTTTGTTAATCTGGGTATTTAATAAGTTTTCACCTATTTTCTCTAAATTATCAGTTTTGGTAGCATCTAACTGGGCAAAAGAGATTCTGAGAATTGTCTTTATTTCCTCTTCAATTGTGACTTCTTCATTTTTATAGCAACATTTGGGTTTTTTCTCTTCTTAAAAATCAGGTTATAGATTTATTTTATTCGAGTTCTTTCTCCCTCCCCGCCAAAAGCAGCTCCTTTTATCTATTCAATGGTCTTTTTGCTTTCACTTTATTACTCTCCTTAAACTACAGAATTTCTATTCTGTATATGTTATTATTCAAGTTTTCTTAATCATATGCTCAATTGATTTCTTTCGTTTATGAAAATGTGTAGACATACAAATTTTCCCCTAGGTACTGCTTTTAGCTGTGTCCTATAAGTTTTGGTGTGTTGCCTCATTATTGTTATTTTCTTTGATAAAATACTCTTGTTTCTATCATTTTTTCTTTGACCCACCAGTTCTTTGGCATTGTGTTACTTAGTTTCCAGTTATGTTTTCATTCTTTTTTAAAGAGTTTTTTTATTGAATTTAGTTTATATTGCACTGGGATGAGCAAGTATTGTATTTAGCATTTCTGCTTTTCTACATCTTTTGTGAAGTTTTTATGCCTCAATATTTGGTCAATTTTAGTAAAGGTACAATGTACGGCTGAAAGGTATATAAATTCCTTTCTATTCTTGTTTAGTAGTCATCAAAGATCTATTATCTGTAATTTTTCTGAAGTTTTATTCAAGTCCTGAACTTCTTTCTGGTTTACCTTTTGGTTAAAAGTCAGAAAGGGCATTTTAAGATCCCCTATTGTAATAGTTTCATTACCTATTTCTCCCCATTTAGATGTTATCAGATGCATATATGTTAAGTATTGGGTTGATCTGTTATCTATGGTTCCTGTACGCATAATGTAATTCCTTGGCTTATCTTTTGTTATATCTATATTTACAGTAACCCTAAGTGAAATTACAAGTGAGAGTAAGAGCTGAGTAAGAGACCTTGCTTCAGCCCCTCATTTTCACTCTGCATGCATCTTTGTATCTCAAGTCTGTCTCTTGTAATTTGCCCTCTAATCCATCCTACTACCTTCTTCTACTTTATCAAATCTATCCACACCCATTCATACACAGTTGCAGCTGCTAATTACTGTCACCTTTTTCTCTCCATCCCATCCTCTTGTCCTTTCCCTCTCAGAGCTCCCAAACTCATCTTTACAAACCAGAAGGTGGGGAAGGAGAGAGACCTGCCTGACACCCGAGATCTCCTAAATGAGACAGTCTATTTCCTCTCTGTGGCAGCTCTTCTTTTGTCCCGACCCTGCCCTTAATCCCAGGTGTGCTCTTTCTTCCTTTCCTTTTAATCCCTCCAACTTGAGTTTGTTTGCTTATAACTAACCTACTCAGCTGGTAAAGAGTAAATGAGTCTCTGCCCCACCCCCCCAGGAGCTCATGTGCTAATAAGGGAGAGACACATGTAAATCCAGGCACAGAAAACTGGCAGGTCCTAGCAACTGTGGAGACCAAGAAAGGCCTCCTCAAGGAGGTGGTGCTTGAGATGAGTATGTAAGGAAGCCAGGGGTTCTACAAATTGGGAGGAAGAGCACTCTAGGCACAATGCAAAGACACGGAGAGGGGAGAGGGGAGATGGGAGCGTCGAGTAAAGAAACAGCAAGTGGAGGTCTGTTGTTAGCCCTTCCTTTTTGAAGAGAACCAATGACATCACAAGGTGATGTCTTGACTTGAACATGAATTGGAGTTCAGTGAAGCAGAGTTGAACAAAATTGTCAGCATCGTTCTCTCTTCCAGAGTCACTGAAGTCCAGTGGTAAGACAAAAATCAAAAGGACTGGTGATGGCTCAGGATAGCACCTGCTTTGGCCACCTTTATGGTCATTGGAACAAACTGTTCTCATCTGCCCATTCTGCCCAGGGAAGTCTTCACACGGTTGGGCTAGACAGCCCCCAACTCAGGGACGAGTTTGAGCCCTCTTGGTAAACCTTGTTTAGCCTGTCTGCCAAGATGGTTTTACCACCCAGTGTGCATGCTGCAGCTTCTTGGAGCCACAGGTAAGATAGGAGGACTAGTACCTCTGCTGTGAGGAGGGCTTGCTAAACCCCTTTCAGGGATGCTCATCCACCTTTGGTCTCCACCTGTCATCCAACTCTCACAAAGTCACTCATGATCTTTTAGCTGTCAAAGCCAATGGCTTTTCTCAATCCTCCTTCTCCATGACCCCTCAGCAGCCTCTGACACTGCTGACTACTGTCTCCTCCTTGCTACTCTCTTCTGGACACGCTCTATCTTAGTTTTCTTCTTAGCTACCAGACCACTTCTTCCTCTGTCTCCTTTGCTAGATCCTCTTCCAGGTCATGCCCTCTGATCACAGATGCCTCTCAGGGTTTGGTCCTGGGCCCTCTTCTCTCCTCCCTCTGTATTACTTCATTTGGTGACCTCATTTCAGTTTCAATTATTACCTCTATGTAAATGATGCTCAGATCTATTTATCCAGCCCTAACCTCTCCCCTGACCTCTCAAACTGGATAAGCAGTAGACATCTTAAACTCACTATGTCCAAAAGGGAACCTATTATCTTTCCCCCTAAACTCTCCCCTACCTCCTGCCTTCCTCCCTATTACTGGAGAGGGCAACAGCATCCTCCCAGTCCCTCAGGCTCTTAACCTGAGAATCCTTCCAGATTCCTCTTTCTCACCCTTCATATCCAACATGGTGCCAAGGCCTGTCGACTTCACCTTTGGGAAGTCAGTACAATATAAGAAGACTGGAAAGGGAGGAAGGACGAGAACTTTGGGTGTCAAAGGACTTTATATTTGATTCCAGAAGTAAGAGGGATTCATTATAGTTCACTAAGTAGGGAGGGGTTTGGAAAATCACTCTGATAGATAAGTGGAAGATGGATCTGAGTGAGAAGAAACTTGATGCAAGAAGACCAATCAGAAAGCTATTGCAATAATGTAGAAATTTTGAAAAAGGCTCACACAAGGATATTGGCTATATTAATAGCAAAAAGGCAATGTATAAGAAAGATCTCATACAGAAAAATGTCACAAAACGTAAGAAAAGATATACCATTTGGAATGATCAAGAGAGAAAAGATGAGGGTGATGCTGAGGCTGTGAGTAACTGGAAAGGCAGTGGTATCCCTGATAGTTACAGAATTTCGAATTGGGGAGGGATTGGTAGAAAAACAATGAGTTCAGTTTCAGATGTGATGAGTTTAAGGGGCTCATGGGCTATCAATTTTGAAATGTTCAACAAACATTTGGTGTTATGGAACTAGATCTCAGGAAAAAAGCTAGGGCTAGATAAAAAGATCTGGAAATCAAGTGCATAGAGATGATAAATGAACCCATGGAACCTGATGAGATTGTCAAGTTACAGAGAAAAAAGGACAAGGGCCCAGGAGAGAACTTTGAGGTAGACCCACTTGCAGAAAGGCCTACACTTTTTCAGTGACCCTGGATATGAACCCCATATTTATCCCCTACCATCTGTGCAGTCACATACAATTCACTTAACCTCTCTGATCCTTGGCTTCCTCGACTGTAAAATAAGGCGGTTGAATCAAATGAGATTTAAGTCCTAGAATTTTATGATTTATGCTAATATGAGAAAAAAGGAATGCCCAACCTGCAACTTATGAGTGACAAGTTGCTTCCAAGTCACCTAGAAAAATTTTGTGAACTCTATAAAACACCTGCCATTGCTACCCACTCATCTCATAAAAATATGAGAGCTCACAACGAAGCTTTCTCTCACCAAGTATTAATGGTAAACTTACTTTCAGATTCAAATATTTGCAAGGATTCAGATGAAATTTATCATAGGCCTAGAAATCTCAAAGCAACTTCATTTGTTAAATTTCATCTTCTTTTTCATTTTTAAAAATTATTTGTTATAAAGGATGACTCTTTGGAAAGGGAGAAGGGGAGAGACTTGGGGAAAAATCTAGGCAATGTTAAAAAAAAAAAAGGATATCAGTAAAAATCTATTCTAAAATAACACTTATGAAACATCACATAATAAAGATAAAATTAAAGCAGCATCCTTAGCTATTGGCCTGAAGAAAATGCTACTCAACCATTAACATTTATTATCAGTATTAACTGTTTACAGGTACACGTGGTACTTTGTCTGGAAATGTCCCTGGCATTCAAAGACCAATTTAAGCAACAGAAACAACTCAACAATTCCCAGCTGGCTTTACTAGGGGGGGTGGGGGGGGGCAACAAACAAGAAGAGAAGGGATTAAGTAGGGACAGAGGGAATAACTTCTGTTACACTTTCATTCTGACCATTTTATATTGCATGATTAAATCTTATGTTCTCTTTGGTCTAGACTTTTATCTACAGTTTTACAACAGATTAATCTTTAACTTCTGCAGACATTATTTGGATGACAGCATGACTGGGAAGTAAAACATGTGCAACAGAAAAATTCCAAATTGCTAACCTATTTCTTTTACATGTTTTTCAATGACCAAGATTCAAAAATCTCTCCCACTTCGGTATCAAATTGGGATAAAAAGCATCTCAAGTTCGGTAACTGGTGAAAAATGAAATATATTATGCCTCAGTTGTTCATCACACCAGCATTATTTGAATTTGTCACCATTCCTGAAAAAGAAAGGCTCCTGCTCAGGTGGGACTAACAGAAAATGCAGGCCTAGCTTAGACTGTTAATTACACTGCAGGAGTGTGCACTTACTCCTTTCCTTCCCTTGAAACTCTCTAAAAGGGGTAAAAAAAAAAAAAAAAAAAAGAATTTTTTTTCCACTAGTAGAAAAGGTCTTCCTTCCCCACAGTTCACTGAAAATCCCCTGAACTTATTATATTAATCTATAATCCATATTTTCTTTTCTGCCAGACATATTTTACAGAGAACCTGATGTACAAAGCAAAAAAGGGTGTTCATATTCATCTTCACTGCACATGTGCAAAGGCATCTAAACCAATTCTGTAAAACCATTTTATTTTTTTTAAAATGGGTTATCTCTAACACATATGAATTTTGGCTTGCTGGTAATTTCTTGATCCAATGGAAACATTTATGACCACTGTTTACACATTCTGGTCAAACTGTTGCTATTCCAACAATTACAATGGATTATTTGCCTTCAATTGTGAGTCAGAACTTGGGAGTGGCTGAACACATGGAAATTCACCAGCTGGCAACCGCAATTAGATTGAACATGGCAAGTGGCATTTGATGTCAAGGTTTTCTAAAAGCTAACTTGTTTACTGGATTGATAATGCCAGGTTATGATGAAATTAGGAACTTGCAAACTGGGAAGCCTCTTAGATACAAGGAGTCAAAACAGCAGCACCAAAATACAATCCCTACACATCCACCTCAACTCTAAACCCCACAAAAAATCACATTTTATAATTACAGGGTCAATGTTCTCTCTGTTAACATTCTGCTGAGATTAACTAATCAGCCAGTAAGTATCCTTCCTATAAAAATTAAGTCATGCCAGCCTACCCCTAACCCTCCCATCTCTTTTTGGAGCAGGAACCAGGTTAGCTCTCTAACAAGAATTTTAGGCCAATAATCACCCAAATTTCTTTTAACTAGTGAAAATTTCTTATGCATCCTATTATCCACTTAATATATATTATATAGTAATATAATATAACGTGATATTATATATTATACAATTATAAATAATGTAATGTAATATAATATATATTAAACAATTCCATTTAGACTAGGCTTCACTTACTGGTTCTAACAAACATTCTGGCCCATGGTTCAAGACCTCCCTGGTCTTCACGAAACTGAAATAAGCCCTGATGCCCAAGGCTTCAAATCCCTGCCATTCCCCAGTTGTTAGTTAGACTCCTTTCTTGTACTCCTATTCCATAATCCGCTTTTCTAACAGGGTGAAAAGGAGCAGGCAACTTCCTCAAGTCAATCAGTCCACAACTTGCTCTCCTGTAAATCTTATAAGGATTTGGTTGCATAACTTTTCTTTATAAGAGCCAATTGTGGTCCACTGAGCCCGCTTTAAATGCAGTATTAGCCTTGCTGCCCAAGTCCATTTTCCAGCTATGAAGGTGGAAGGTCGTGAAAATTCGATGGCATCACTAACAGAAAAGAACAGAGAAGATTTTGTGGCCAAACCCTGTGAAGCGCACCAACAATATCACACACAGGTAGCTTCCAACTTCACAAAAGCTTCATTCCAAATGCTGGTTTGTAAAACAGCTGTTTGCAGCATGGAATGCATCTGCTCATTGATTCAGTGCTATAAAAGGTGGCTAGATTTTCCAGCTTGTGCCACGTCTCCTACCCCATGTAACTGAACCATCAAACCAAGTCAAATAAAATGTTCTGAGCAAGCCGAAGAACCTAGTCATTTCAACGTAACCTGACAAAACCCTTCTCTTCACTTCCGCCATCAGTGCTGGGGACAGCTTTCCTTGATCCACCCCAATGCTTTTTTTAGCTCTCTCATATTTTCCTGGCTCTATTTGTCTGGATTTCTCTTTTCCTTCAATCGCACACTCCCCTGCAGGCACACCATCCCCCAGGAGAATCTAAGTCCCTTGAGGACAAGGTCTGTCATTTTTGCCCTTTGCACATCCAGTCCTTAGCACAGTGCTTAGCAGAGAGCAGGCACCTGGTAACATGTTGAATCAACTAAAATACTTCCTGTGGGGGAAATGGTAACCTCAACTTAACCCCAGATGAGTAACAAGCCTTTTGAACTCAGGACACATTCACTGCAATGACTTGAGTAAGGAGGAGGGATTTTTTCCCAGCAATCATGACACTTCCACCTCCAAGCTAAAGAAAAAGAATCATTCTCCCTCCCACTGAGATGGTAGCAGCCACTTCCTGGCAACATCAGTAGAGGGTCACGTATGAAGGATATCTGAATAGTGGGTAGGCTTGCATTTTGGGATATTTTTGCCAATGATGGACAAGTAAACTTCAGGGCCCCAGAAACAATAATGACCAGTCTTGCTTCCAGTATGATCCCCAAAACCATCATCAAGGGGGTACCACCCTTTTGGAAAAGGGGTCCACCATCCCCCAATACCACCAATACAAACTAGCTGCCATCTGCGGGCAGGCAAGGCCCAAAGCCATGGGAAGAAGAGGGCTGCACCCCCCCCCACTCCGACCACTCCGCTGCTTCATCCTGGCCTACACAGTCATCACCCAGAGAAACACCCTGCAGAGATTCCACCAGCTACACTCTTTGCATGTGTCATAGGAGCCACTGAAGACCCTAAAAAAAAAAGGCTCTGACCACCAAAAACTCTGACACTGTCCAGTAGTGCGACATCAGGAACAGATGAGGTCTTATTAGAAATGACACCAACGAAGAGACATAACCTTCTGATTTGCTGCGGCACCCTAGGAGCCTCACGGCCCTTCCATCTGTCCTGCAGCTCAAGCATCCTCTCTGAGGTTTCTTTCCCTTATTAGGCACAGAGCTGTTGAGCTGTCTATCCCCAGGACTTAGCAAAGGGCTATGCACACAGTGAGCACTTAATAAATGTTTTTTCATTTATTCATTCTTTATTCATAATGATTCATAACTAGGGTCAGGAGAAAATTATTCTTGACTTCAAGCCAATGGATTATCTACCAAGCTGGGTAGGCTATGGCCTAATTCCTCCAAACAAAGAAATCTATCACAAAAGCAGGATCCCAATAGAGCTTTGTTCAACAGCAAGAAATTCTATAATAAGAAACAGCTTGCCTCTAGGACAGCTGGGCTACATCTCCATCTCCGCACCCCAAAAATTATATTGCTACAGGAGACAGAAACTTATACTGTTCCACACAGCTGAGAAGTTAGAATTTCTTACCCAAAGAAGAATTCCCCACTGCCCAACCAGAAATCTGCTGTTTCCTGAGATGAGCAGCCAAAAAGAAGCATGGTGAGGACAGAAAAGACTTGGGTGAAGTCAGGAAGACCTGGGTTCAAATTACATCTCAGACACTTACTAGCAGTGTTACCCTGAACAAGTCACTTAACCATTCTAGACCTCAGTTTCCTCATCTGTGAAATGAGGGGGATGGACTCCATAAGCTCAAAGATGCCTTCCAGACCAAAATCCATAATCTTATAATCCTAGGAACCTGCAGGAAGAGAAAAGAATGACTCTTTCTCAGAGAATGGCAGTGGTTGGCTGCCAATTCATCTGGGAAAAAAAAAAAGGTCAAGAATATCAAAGGAATTAGTGAAGGAGGGAAAAAAAAACGTGAAGGACAGTGACCTAGGCCTATCGGATCTCAAACTGTCATCATCAAAAACAATGTGTTACTGGCTAAGTAGAATAGATTAGGTACACAACACAGTAGGAAATGGCACCAGTAATCTCAGGTTTGATAAACACAAAAATCGAAACTTTTGGGACAAGAGCTATTTGACAAAAATTGCTGGGAAAACTGCAAAACGGTTTGGCATAAACTAGGTACAGAGCAATATCTTACACCATATATAAAGTGTAAGATAAGGTCAAAATGGGTTCATGATTTCAACATAAAGGGTGATGCCATAAGCAAATTAGGGGAGCGTGGAACAGTCTACCTGTCAGAACTTCGGGTAAATGAAGAATTTGTGGTCAAATGAGATAGAGAGTATCACAGGATGTAAGATGGAGAATTTTAATGACATTAAATTTAAAAGGTTTTGCACACGCAAAAAAAAGTCAACACAGCCAAGATTAGAAGGAAAGCAGAAAACTGACAGAAATTTGACAGCAAGTTTCTCTGATAAAGGCCTTCTCTCTCAAATATATAGAGAACTGAGTCAAATTTACAAAAATCCAAGTCATTCTCCAATTAATAAATGCTCAAAGGATATAAACAGGCAGTTTTCAGATGAAAAAAAAATCAAAGCTATCAATAGTCATAGGAAAAATGCTCTAAATCACTACCGATCAGAGAAATGCAAATTAAAACAACTCTGAGGTACTACCTCACACCTATCAGATTGGCTAATATGACAGAAAAGGAAAATGACAAATGTTGTGGGGGATGTGGGAAAATTGGGAAACTGATGCACTACTGGTGGAGTTGTAAACTGATCCAACCATTCTGGAGAACATTTCGCAACTATGCCCAGAGGATTATAAAACTCTGCATACCCCTTGACCCAGAAATACCACTACTAGGCTTTATATCCTAAAAGAGATTTAAAAAAAGGAAAAGGACTTCTACGTATAAAAATATTTATAGCAACTTTTTTTAGTGGAAAGAATTTTAATGTTTGAACATGTTTTAGTATATGATTGTGATGGAATACTACTGTGCTATAAGAAATGATGAGCGGGGATAGTTTCAGAAAAACCTGGAAGAATTACACGAACTGATACAAAGTGAAGTAAGCAGAACCCGGAGAACATTGTACAGAGCAACAGCAATACCGCACACTGATCAACTGTGAATGACTTAGCTATTCTCAGCAATACAATGATCCAAGACTATTTTGAAGGACCGATGATGAAAAATGCTGTCCGTTTCCAGAGAAAGAACTGATGGAATCTGAATGTAGATCGAAGCACACTGGTTCTTGACTCTCTTTATTTTTCTTGGGGGGTTTTTTGTTTGTGTTTTCTTTCACAACATGACTAATGAGGAAAAATGTTTTGCATGACTGCACATGTATAACCTTTATCAAATTGCTTGCCTTCTCAACGAGGGGAGAGGAGAGGGAGGGGAAGAGAGAATTTGGAACTCGAAAGTATAAAAAAAAGAAGGTTAAAATTGTTTTTATATGCAATTGGGAAAAATAAAATATTAAGAAAAAATTTAAAACTTGGCTGCCCCAACTAACAAATAAAAATAGCTAGCATTTATATAGCGCTTTAAGGTTTGCAAAGGCCTTTCCATGTTATTTCACTTAATCCTCACGACAACCTTGTGAGGTGATATTACTAATATCTCCATTTTACAGATGAGGAAACTGAGGCTGAGAGGTTAAGTGACTTGCCCAGGGTCACAATGCTAGAAAGTGTGTGAGGCAGGATTTGAACTCAGGGCTTCCTGACTCTCTTATTGTCGGGTTGTGCGGTTGTGTCTGACTCTTCATGACTCCAAGGACCGTACTGTCCATGGGGTTTTCTTGGCAAAGATACTGAAGTAGCTTGCCATTTCCTTCTTCAGTGGATCAAGGCAAACAGAGGTTAAATGACCTGCCCAGGGTGACACAGTTAATAAGTGTCTGAGGCCAGATTTTAACTCAGGTCTTCCTGATGCCAGGCCCACCACTCTATGCACTGAGCCATCTCGCTGCTTCCTTGCACATCCTAGCTACCAACAAAACCAGACCATTTTCCTGCCAAGGGCAGTTCATAAGCAAGAAAAAGATTTTGGGTTACTGGACCATAAGATTTTGAGGCTCAAAGGAGCCTCAGAAATCCAACTTCCCTGAAGAGAGGGGCTGGGTCCTTTTTGTCTCTGCTTACCCAGCACAGTCCCTGGCACCGAGTGGTTAATCAATGCCTGTTGATTGATCCAGTGGCCCAGAGGCTTGGCCAATACTCCCAGGACAGAAAGTGACAAAGAAATGATTCTAGCTCCAGGCCCCTCAGCTCCTTCCCTTCTCACAAGGTGACACGTGGTGCCCCAAGGCATGGAAAGGCACAGAACTTGGCCCTTAAAGAAGAGGAAATATCAAGACTCCTCAACATATGTACAAACACACAAATATACTAAATGCCTATTTTTTTTTTTAACACTCCCTAAAGCAAATCCACCCGAATACTAAAGATAAGTGAGAAGAATAATCCAATTAGAGAATACCAGGGAGAAATCAGTCAAATCCACATCTGAACAAGAAACAAAAACCAACACAAGTGGCCATCCAAGTTTCTGCTTGAAGACCTCACTAGCTCAGGAGATGGAAGGTGCTCCTTCAGGAAAGAACAGCTTCAGGGAGAGGTGTAAGAAGCTAAAGTTTTTATCCCAGCAACTTTCCCCCACAGCCCCCAGTTATGCCTTCTAGGGACACCTAAGAAAATAAGGCTGATCCCTCTTCCACATACTCAAAAGACAGAAATCAGGACTGTTCTTTTCTTCTCCAGACTAAATACTCCCAGTTTGATCAACCAATTCTTACTATGACTATATGTTAAGCACCTAAGTGTCCTAGCTTCTCAGTAACCTTCCAAAATTGTCACATCCAGAACAGAGTACAACTCCATAGATATGCTATTACAAGAGCAGAGGACAACAAAGCTTTCACCTCCCTTGTTCTGGACATTAGACTTTTAGTAATAAAAGTCAATTTTTTGGTTAAATTTTTGGTAATCATGTCACACCGCTGACTCACAGTGAAGTTACAATTTACAAAAAAAAAAAAAAAAGCCAGAGAGGCTCATAGGATCAGAGATTTAAAGCTAGAAAGGACTTTGGAGGTCATGAAGCCCAAAGCCCTTTTTTTTTTACAGATGAGAAAACTAAGGTTAGAATAATTATGTGACTTGCCGAACATCACAGAGCTAGCAAGTGTGTGAGAGCAGACTTAAACCCAGGTCTTCTGGACTCTTGGGCCATGGCCCTGTCTCCAAGCTGCTGTCCTTCTCCATTCTGATCTTGGACAGTTGATTTTTTTAACCCAAGTGAGGCATTTTATATTTACCCTTATCAAATTCAATCTTATTTAATTCAGCCCATTATTCTATTTCGTTAAAAAATCATTTTGAATCCTGACTCTTTCATCCAATATGTAGCCTTCCTGACTCCTGGAAATGTGAGAAGTGCGCTATGTAAATCTTCAGCAGTCACAGATCGAAACGTTGAGCAGAAGAGGACCCTGGATGCATGCCTACTAGAAATGTCCCTCCAAGCTGAAGAGAAATCTTTCTAGGTTGAAGAATAAGACACAGGTTTTGCAAAAGAGTAATAAGTGGGAGAGGAATACAAATAACCAGCATTTAGTTAGTTTCTTGTGGTTATTAAGCACTTTTACATACAGTCTAATTATTTCACTTGCTACAGTAACACTGTGAGATAGACAGAACATGTATCATTCCTGTTCTGCAAATGAAGAAACAAACACAGAGAGGCAATGGCTTGCCTAAGGTAACACAGTTAAGCAGCAAAGCCAGGCCTCCAAACCAGAGCCTTAAACTCAAGGAATCCATCTTCTTACCATCTGCTCGGCCACAGAACCCTCTTGGTCACTAAAGACCATGCCCTGAGGGCCTCCATCTGCCTGCCTTGGTACTAAGCTGCTCTGACTGGCCAATGAGGGGGCACAATCTCACACAGCCCACTGCAGACCAGGTCATACAAGTCTTCACCCTGAACATCATCTTGCCACTGGCTCCACCACCACACCTCTCTTCCACCTTTTGTTTGGGGAACAGTAATCAGATCAATACTCCCATCGCTTCTATAAAATACTACCATTTCCTTTGCAATGAATCCCATTCCCAGGGTAAGTGGCCATCTGGCCTCTGCTTGAAGATCTCCAATGACAGGGAACTCACTACCTCAGGAGACAGAATATTCCACCTGTGAACAGCTTTATGTGATGGAGCCTTTGCTTCTTGGATGTTCAGTGAGGGCACTTTGGCTTCGAAGACTTGCCATCCCTGTGACTACCCAGAATAAACACCCTTGGCCTGGCCAACACTGCCCATCTACGAATCTCAAGTCTCAAAACAGAGAAGTCATCTAGCATAATCCATACCTCCACATCACCCCCAGGTAAGCAGTCATTCGGCCTTTGTTAAAAGCCTCCAGGGATGGAGAAACCCGCTATGCATGTGCTGCCAAAGCCCCTTCCACTAGGGGAAAGCGTTGGCCACTCAAGGCTTCCCTCACTTCAGCCTCCACCTGCCTCTCCGCAGCTTCTCCTCCAGCCCTGGCGGGGGGAGCCGAGTAAGACGATCACCTCTTCCACAGGACAGCTGGCACGTGCCTTCCAGGGCTTCTCTTCTCTAGGATAATCACCCCAAGTTCCTTCAGCTAGTCCCCGAAGGCTAGAGTTGTCCAAAAACACAATGGAAATGGGGCAGGAAGAAAATGGACAAATCTGAAAGCATATAAATGTTCTCTCCAGCATCTCCGAAAAGCGGCCAAACTTCTCTTTACATCTTTGTATACTGATTCTAGGTCGAGCATAACAATACTCGCACTGCCTACCTCACAGGATTGCTGTAAACTGTGAAACACGAAATAAATGTGAGGTGACACAGTGGATAGAGCACCAGGCCTAGAGTCAAGAAGACTCATCTTCCTGAGTTCAAATCCTGCCTGAGACACTTCCTGGTTGTGTGACCCTGGGCAAGTCACTTCACCCTGCTTGCCTCAGTTTCCTTAAAAATGATATAGAGAAGGAAATGGCAAAGCACTCAAGTGTCTTTGCCAAGAAAACCCCAAATGGGGTCATGAAGAGTCAGACACGACTGAAATGAGTCAACAACAAAACAACATTAATACTGTGCATGAACACATCCAAGGAGAGACCTCCATCAGTGAGATCATCAAACACCAGAACAGCTACGCTGAGTCAGTAATAACAGTATGCATTTCTAAAGCACTGGACAAATATCTCATCTGATGCTCAAAACAACCCTTCGTGGTAGGTGCTATTACAATCCTCATTTTTACAGATAAGAAAACAGAGATTAGGTGGCTTGCCCTGGGTCATACAACTAGGAAACGTGTCAGGCAGGATCAGAACTCAGGACTGTCCAGGCCCAACATTCTATACCCTGGACCACCTAGATGGCTCACCCCAGAATAAGTACTTAATGATTACAAAACATCTTCACATAAATTATCTCATTTGGACCTCACGAAAACCCTGTGTGCTACATAGGGTCAAATATTATCCTTATTTTCCTTATTTAACAGATGAGAAAAACAAAACTCTTCAAAACGGTAAAATGACTTGCCCACAATCACAGGAATTAAAAAGACAGGATTCAAACTCAGGTCCTGGGACTCCATAACAAGAAAAACTATGAGTAAAGCACATTCCAAGGGTCACCAAGCACCTGACATTTCATCTGAGCCTTCCAACCCTCATACATTATCTCATTACTTTTATTAGCCTCATTTGATAGATGGGAAAATGGAGGTTGCACAAAGTGGCACACCTAGCCCATCCCAGCAGCATAAAGTCAGGGCCAGATCCCAGGGCTTGCAGTCTTCCAGGGCCAGACTGGCCCTGTCTCCTTTTTCTAAGGTCACCCGTTCCCAGGGTCCAAACTTCTCTCTAATGGCTCCCGTGCCAACGCAGCTCAGTATGGTCACGATGACAAACTGAAATCTATGGGCCGTACTCACAGGCTCAAGGCAGGCAGCTGATCAAGCTCTCTCTGGACTCCGATTGCCGCCACTTAAGTTTCTGGGCTCTTATCAGATAGAAGCAGCCCTGATCTCGCTGGCTCCCCTTTCAGCAGGGCGTGCCAGGGCAAGGTAGACGAGGAAAGAACCACATACAATATCATCTTCCTCCACGGGAAGCTTTCAACTAGAAGTTAAGCTGCTTCCCACCAGAATTACAAAACTCTGCTGTTCACAGAGGGCCCACCGGTTCCTCCTGGTACAGCAAGAAGTCAAATGACCCGATCGCAGACGAGGGAAGCAGAAAGTAGAGGCAGCAACAAGTCTGATAAACAAGGAATAACCAGCACACTCTTCGGAGAGGCCAGGAAGCAGCATGGGAGTCAAGCAGTGGCTCCCAACAGTTTTTGTTCCTCAATCCCTTTAAACAACAACAACTTGGGGCAGCTAGGCAGTGCAGTGGACAGAGCGCCTGCTCTGGAGTCAGGAGGGCCTGAATTCGAATCCAGCCTCAGACACATAACAATCACTAGCTGTGTGACTCTGGGCAAGTCACTTAACCCCAACGGCCTCACCAAAAACAAACAAAAAAACCCCAACAAGTGGTGTAAATCCCCAAGGTGACATGATCCAGGACACCTAAGACTATCTAGAATTAGTCACTGCTTAAGGCACCAGTAAAAGATTTCTAGCGCCAACCCCTTGGGCCATCACTGTGAAACCCAAAGGGCTCTGTGAAGCACTCAGTGGGAGCCTTCCAGAAAGGCGGGCAGGGCTCAAGAGTCCAGAGTGACCTCTGCCGGCCAGGTGAGCACAGGCAGATTTCTGGCAGCCTATTTCCTCATCTGCCAACAAGGATGACATCTGTACTGCCTGCCTCACAAAGTGGCTGGGGTGGAAGGGGAGACACAGGTGTTTTACAAACCTTAAAAGGATATATAAATGCCAATGAACAATTCCCAAGGACCAAGGCTAGGCACCTCCTGACAGAGTGCTGATGTGATGACTCAGGCTACAGATTAAGATGTATAGATATGATCAACGCAGGAATTTGTTTTGCTTAATTAAGCACATTTGTTACAGGGATTTGGGTTTTTTTCCTTTTTTTTTTTAAGTGAAAAGAAATAATGTAAGTTTTACTACTAGGCCTAAAGTCTGGACGAGCTGGGTTCAAATCCTGCTTCAGATACTTCCTAGCTGTGTGACCCTGGGCAAGTCACTTAATTTCTGCCTGCCTCAGTTTTCTCAGCAGTGAAATGGAGATAACAACACTTACCTCTCACAGTTGTTGTGAGGAACAAATAAGATATCTGTGAAGTGCTCAGCACAGTGTTTAATACATAGTAGGCACTTAAGAAATGCGTATTTCCTTATTATTATTACCATAAAATTAGTTTGAGGCTGACATTTATCAATCAAGCAAACTTTTTCCAGAGGACTTTTGTTATTCTTGTGTCATTTCCTTGGCAGAGACACTGGGGCAGTTTGCCATTTCTTTCTCCAGCTCATTTTACAGATGAGGAAACTAAGCCAAACAAGGTTAAGTGACTTGCCCAGAGTCACACAGCTAGTAATATTAGGCCATAAGCTGACTTAACAGAAAGAGAACGGATGTGAGGAATTAGAGAAAGTTGGTCCATGTATTCAGAGCACCCTGCCCAATAACTGGAGAGAAGGATCACCATGACAAAAAGAAAGAAAAATGATTTACTTGACTTGAAAAATCTTTGCTAGGGGTAACCACCTGACACCTCTTGTAAAGGAGATCAAGAAGCCATCACACTAGGCAGGTTAACTCCATTCTCATCCTTAAGAAACTCTCCTCTTTCCACCAAACATCCTGGCAGGAAAAGAAGAAAGAAACTCATTACTTCTTCAGTCAAACTAGAGTCCAAATTTTGCATGACGTACTTCCTCCCAACTGAGTATTCACTACACCCAGAATACAAGATGGCAAACAGAAAAGAAACTCCACAGAACTAGTTCTAAGAAACAATCCAGAGCAGAAAAGGAAGCTAATCAGCCACGTTCCAAGATCCACAATAAGCTCGTCCTGACTCCCCCACCCACCCAAGTGCTAACAATGACTTCACGTTTTATACCAAATTGTCTAGGTTTCCCCCCATTCTCTGTTAGCTTCCTGACTTCCAGAAAGCAAAGCATCCCAAAAGGAGAAGACAAATCAAAACCAAAAAATGAAACAAGTTTCTAGGATTTTGCAGCTGGTCATTACAAATTACCTAATCCAACTCCTTCATTTACAGATTATGAGATGATTTCCTCTAGCATTGTCAAACTGGAGATCTGAACCCTGGGAAGGCATCATGGGAAAGTTCTTAGGAGGCTACAAGGACAAGAGTTGCCCATCTGAGTAGAGTCTGCCCATCAGTACCATTTCCTCCCATCCATCCACTTCCTAGAATCAAGGAAGGAAGAGAAAGAAGCAAGGTTTGATACACCTCCCTCCCCCAAATCATCTCTTTGCTGCCCTCTTCTCTTATCTCCAGACTTAGACAGACTAAAAGCAAAGAAATAACTTGGCTATTCTTGAAATGGTCCAAAGATGATGTTCATTTCACTCTAGCCTCAAGAGTAGAGCAGTGTGTGTGTGTGTGTGTGTGTGTGTCTGCATCTGTGTCTGTGTCTCTGTGTGTATGTGTGATAGAGAAAGAATGAGAGACACAGAAGAGACAGAGATAGAGAAAGGAAAAAGAGAGGATGAAGACAGAGACAAGACAGAGAGAAAGACTGAGACTGAGAACTGGAAAATGGAGAAAACTATCAAAGTCCCAGCACCCCTGTTCCAGTCAAACTGGTCTCCCTGCTACCCCTCATACAGAACATTCCATCTCTCACCTCCAGGCTTGCTCAGGTTATCCCCCATGTCTGGAAAAAATCCCTCCTTGCTTCCATTAACAAAGTTCACCTCATACCACCACAAATAGGAAGCCTCTCCTGACCCCTCCCCTACCCCACCGAACTACCATCCAACCAGGCTGGAGGGCAATACCCTAGAAATGACTTTGCATATACTATGTACCAAATTGTCTTTGTACCTGTGGCTTTCTCCCCATACCAGGTTAGTTCTCTGACTCCTTTATTCTTTTTCTTTGTATTCACAGCCCCTAGTACATAGACGTAGCCTAATGAATGCTCTTGACTTACAGGAGGGGAGGAAAGATCAAGGAACACTAGGAGGAGGTCTTGCTTCTAAGCTCTCACTTCAAGAAAAAGAATGCTGAAAAAGGAAAATGACAAATGCAGGAGGGGATGTGTGAAAATTGGGATACTATTGGTGGAGTTGAGAACTGATCCAACCATTCTGGACAACAATTTGCAACCACACCCAAAGGGCTATAAAACTGTTCGTATCCTTTGACCCAGCAATACCACTACTAAGTCTTTACCCTAAAGAGATCAAAGAAAAACGAAAAATATTTATAGTGCTCTTTTTGTGGTGGCAAAGAATTGGAAATCAAGGGGATGTCCTTCAACAGGGGAATGGCTGAACAAGTTGTGGTGCATGATCATGATGGAATACTGTTGTGCTGTAAGAAATTATGAGCAGGACGCTCTCAGGAAAAAAGAAAACTGCAAAGACTTAGATATGAACTGATACAAAGTGAAATGAGCAGAACCAGAAGAACATCACACGCAGTATCAGCAGCACTGTATGATCAACTCTGAATGACTTGACTATTCTGAGCAATACAATGATCCAAGCCAATCCCAAAGAACCTGTTATGAAAAATGTTATCCACCTCCAGAGAAATAACTGATGGAGGCTGAATGCAGACTAAAGCATACTTGTTTTTACTTTATTTTTCCTGGGTGGGCATTTTTTTGGTGGGAGGGGTCTGTATTTTCTTTTGCAACATGGCTAACGTAGAAATATGTTTTGCATGGAAAAAAAAGTGAATGTTGAAGAAGATTCAGAAATCCTTCTGATTCTCCCAACAGAACAAAAGATTACACTATGATTAACTTAGTTTTACCTAGGCACTAAAGAGATTATTAATTAAGTTGAAAATGAAATACCATTACTAGCCTTGTAGAAGGCAGATCCAATTTTCAAACATGAACACTGATTCTTCCAGTTTCATCCTCAGAATCAACTTTCAGGTTAAATCTAACAAAATCAAAATACAAACCTACAGGGGTGCCATGACTGCCTAGTGTCTGGTCTAGAAAAAAATCCCAAGAATTGCTTGGCACAATGCATTGGTTGGATACTTATGGCTCAGACCACAAGAACAGGTCAACAAACCGTTTGAACCTGAACAAGGTGAAGAGCAAGTTTCACAATTTGCTTTATTTAAAATTACTAGCCCGTTATCTCTTACATTAGTACAAAGGTTCCTTGTCCCTTTACAAACACATGACTCACTCAAGAAAGAAAGAAAATCAGATACCACTGGTCTCCTTAAATACTATAGCCTAAAAGGAGTTTTTCAGATTTAAGTTTTTAAGTCAAATCAAGTTAACAAGCATTTACTAAGTACCTACTATGCGCCAGGAACAATGCTATTCGCTGGGGGATAGAAGGACAAAAAACTGCCCCTGAATCCAAGGAGCTCACGGTCTAATGAAGAAGACAACCTACAAACACTTATACACAAACAAAATAGGTACAGGATCAATTATAAATAATCAAAGGGAAAGGCACGAGCATTAAGGGGGTTCAGGAAAGGCTTCCATTATTAGATAAAATTTTAGTAGGAACCTAAAGGAAGCCAGGGAAGGCTGCGACGAGGAGGTATTCCAGGCAC
This sequence comes from Vombatus ursinus, assembly GCF_900497805.2. Taxonomy (NCBI): domain Eukaryota; kingdom Metazoa; phylum Chordata; class Mammalia; order Diprotodontia; family Vombatidae; genus Vombatus; species Vombatus ursinus. Next base: position 1,244,869 of record NW_020943070.1, on the reverse strand, counting down.
GGGAGAAAGGCCAGTGAAAATGCCTGCAGTTGGGAGATGGATCTCAGTGGAGGCCAGAGTCACTGAATCACGACTGTAAAATGACTAGAAAGGCTTCTGACATGGAACTTGGTCTCTAAAATCTCTCTTCTGCTCTAAGGCAGTTTAACATACCCCAGGAGTTAGAAAAAAAAAAAAAGTCATTAGTTTTAACTTCTGAATTCAATTCATACTTTCCTCTTTACCTATTTTATACCAACAATGTGGGTTTCTAATCCTCTAGCACGCCCCAGGCCCTTCATAAAATCTCTCACAGAAAAGCACAATAAAACACATTTTGCAGTTAAAGAGAAGAATAATTGCTTTAAATACAGCCGACATATAATAATACAAGTGAATAATTAGCAATCTAGCCAGGGTCTCAAGAGTGATAACCCACAAAAAAAAAGTGCAGCTTGGTATACAAAAGCACGATGGGCTGGCCATGTCCCAAGTTCCTACAAATTCTGTGGTAGAGAAAACTCGTACATGTTAACCACATCAAGAGACCCTGGCACCATTTTCCTCATTTACAGTTAAAAAGATACTGAAACACTGGCAAGAATTTCTCGAAATTTGGACATTATAGTATGCCCTTATTTAGTATTTATTGAGCCATTTCAGACGTGAAGTCACTATCCTAGCTTTCCATTTCAGGAACAGCACCAAGATACAAATAAGGAACATGGCGAAGTTAATTTCAATGGCTTGAACACCTTGATTATCAACACAAAGACTTCTAAATCACACTGACCCTCTGACCGATACCGCGAAACTGCTCAGTTTCATTTTTCATCAGTAACACTGGCAAAACCTAACTGATTCTGTCACCTGATTCGGTAGAAGGTGTCATGGGGGAGGGGGTGTCTTTTTTTTTTTTTTAAGTTATGCACTCACAGTCTAGATTTTAATCACTCAATAAATGCATTTTTCTAGGACTAAAATTTCCCACCCCCAAATTTTGAGATGTAGGCCCCACAAATATTTCTTCCCATTTAACTTCCACTCACGTTCTGCTACAATGCTCCCTCTCACTCTGGCACAGAAGCGACCCAGGGCCACTGAGGGCCACGCAATTAAGGATCCCTCCACCCTGGTAGGTTCTGAGCACGTTCCCAGTACATGTCCGTTATCCAGGACCCAGTCTAACTAAGTTCTGGGAGACTCACTACCAAAAAGGTTGCAATTAAACCAAAGATCTCTAAAACAGTATTTCAACTGATAAGCTCACTAGCTCCCATGGATTCAATTACCGTCTCTTGCTGACTTCAGACTCTGCCCTCTCTGCCTAACGTCAGATTCGAATCTCCATCTGCCTACTGGACATCTGACACTGGATATCCTCCAGACATCTTCAACTCAACGTGTCCCAGACTGAATGTCAAACCCTTCCTCCTTCCTAATTTCCACATTACTGTTGAAAGCATCACCCTCCCAGTCACCCCAGCACCTCACTCCCTCCCCCTCCCATCTGTTGCCAAGTCCTGTCACTAAAACCTTTGCAATGTCTTCCACATACACCTCCTTCTCTCCTCAGATATTCCCACCGCCCCGCCCCACCCCATGCAGGTGTTTGCCTCGCCTGCAGGGCCTTTGGGTTGGTCTCCCTGCCACAAATCTCTTTCCACTACAGTCTAGTCTCCACTCAACTACCAAACTGGTCTTCCTAAAGCCCAGGCTGCCCATGACACCCTTGGAGTGGATAAACTCCCAGACCAAACCCAGAGTCTGGTTTGGCATTCGGCACCCGTCACCTACTTTTCCAATCTTCTTACTCAACCCCACGTATTCTGTGACCCAGTGACATCCTTGCTGTTGCTCCAACGAGACAATCCATCACCATCACCCAACTCGAGCCATTTTCACTGGCTGTCCCACAGTCCTGGTGATCTCCTCTTCCTTATCCGCACCTCTCAGCTTCCTTCGAGGCCCAGCTAAAATCCCGCCTCCTAAACAAAGCCTTTCTTAGCTATCCTTAATGTCAGTGCCTTCCCACTGGAATTATCTCCAACATATATGTATGTATATGTATAGCTCTACCTATATGTATATATAGTTTACACACAGCTGTTTAAATGCCGTCTCCCCCATTAGGCTGTTAGCTTCTGGAGAAAAGGGACTGGTTTTTGCCTTTCTTTGTAAATCCAGAACTCAGCACAATGTCTGGCATATGACTGGCTAACTGAAATAAAAGTAACTATAAATCTCAAAGCAGGGAGGATTCACAGTGCTACCTAAATTTGCATGGGGCAACTAGGTGGCACAGAGGATAGAGTACCAGGCTTGAAGTCAGGAAGACTCATCTTCCTGAGTTTAAATCTGGCCTCGGACACTTGCTAGCTGTGTGACCTTGGGCAAGTCACTGAACCCTGTTTCCTCAGTTTCCTCATCTGTAAAATGAGCTAGAAAAGGAAATGGCAAACCACTCCAGTATTTCTGCCAAGAAAATCCCAAATGAGGTCACAGAGAGTCAGACACGACTGCAAATGAAATAGGTAATATGCTTGTTAATGAGTCCCATTTATGTAAGGAATGGTGATTTTTTCTTTCATTTACTGAAGAATAAAAATACTAGAAAAAGAAATGGTCCAAATCCCAGGCAGCACTTTAAAAACTTTTCAAATACTAACAAGTTATTATCATTGTCCTTATTTCACAGAGGAGCACACTGGAGCTCCACAAGAGGGTCTCCCCCTGTACGCCAGAGCTAATGCTCCAGCAAAGATGAGCGCTGGAATATTTCCAGGCTGTACCACAAACTTAACCTTCTCTCTTCACTCGTCCTCCAGTCACAGATCCTTCAAGTCCCATCTCCACGCTGCTGCGGAGCACCAAGGCCCTATAGGGTTCCCTTCTGCCCAGGGCACTGCCCTCTCCGCTGCACCCTACCTCAGTGGTCCCCCTCTACTCCCTAACCTGGGGGCTATGCTCTCAGTAGCACGTTCCCATTTCCAAATCTTATATATTAATATGACAATTCCCGTGCCAGGGTTGCTTCGCCTGCAATCTACAAATTCCTTCCCTTTCCTGTTTTAAATATTTTCTTCAAAAGATCTTGATTTCATTGTGAGGATGCCGTCCCCCACACAGGTCACATCTCTTCCATTCCACATCTTGAGCCACTAAGAGCCCAAATCTATCACCCGTTGGCCAACTTTCTGGTGATTGGGCCTCCGCACTCATCTAGGTGGCTCATCAGATAATAGCTCTGCAGCCTCATACATCCCCAAAGCCTTTCCAGCTTGATACAAGACCTGCCAAAGCCTGATGCACACCAGCTGACGGAGTCGTGGAGAGTTCATAGCCACCTACACGAATGATGAGGTACCACAATAGTTAAGAATTTCATGGAGACTCTTCTGAGGCTCTCCGGAAATAAAGCCTGTTTTACAAAGCTTTTTCAGATGATAATCTCTACCCCCACCCCAGTTCCAAGAAGCAACTCAACATTTTACAATTAAAGACAGAAAACACACAAACCGCACATTCAACATAAATGTATATTGATTAAGTCATCTTTAGGCCAATATGTGCTCTCTGAATGTAGTTAGCCATGTGTTTACACAGACTTAATTTCTACCGTATGAAAACATAAACTAACTTGGATCCTCCCTCCTGTGTGAGTGCTCCCTCCATCCATGCAGACTGCAATTCTTCTTGCCTTAGCAGACAGTACCTCCAGAGCAGGTGGGGCCAAGAAAACGCCAAACTTTGGCTTTCTCTGTGTTTTTTCTAGAACACTGCTTTATCTCCCAGAGCATTTAGCACAGCACTAGACACCTAAAGGGTCAGTCAGTCAACAGGCATTTATTAAGTACCTACTATATGCTAGGTCAATGGAAACCAATTCTAGTAAAATCCAATTAACAAAATATTAAAAACAAGTTCATAGACTGCAAGTTAGGAATTAATGAAATCACAAATCCAGGCCAAGAGCCCCCCTACTTTGTGCACAGTGAGTGCTTAACGATGTCCACTGACTCCATGAGAACCTCTGGAAGCCTTCTGAAGCCTGACTTTTTTCTCTCTGTGCTTAGGTAAGTACGAAGTGAGCCCCCTGATATTAGGTCTGCATAATTTTCTCTGCATGTGTTTTTAAAGACAGTAATAACTCTGCATTGCTTTCTAAAGCATTCCACTAATAAACCCAATTTTTGTGGAGCCTTTAGACTTATTTAAAAAGTGAAAGACATCGGGCAAAACTGTAACCACTCTGGGCCCAGAGCTCCCTGGCCTGCAGTGCTGGAGCTATGGGCCAGTTGGCTGCACCACTCTGTCCATGGGAGGCATGAAAAGCATCCCCCCTTTTCAATGGTGAAGCTGGAGAGTATAATTGGAAGTGCTCTGGGGTCATCTATAAGAGAACCTAATGCAGTTCAACTTCTAGTCGAATAAAGCCCGAATTAGAGCCCTCAGCTTTGTGTTCTAGAATGACAACCTACACCCAACAATTTGGAGGCATTTCTACCCTGAAACAGTTAAGAATGATATGAATGATATGTACTGTAGAGGTGTGATTTCATGACTCTAACTTGGATTCCCTGCCACGTTCTGGTGCATGTAACTTTGTGCCCGGTGTGGCCTCGAAGGCAGAGTGCCAAAGGTCCTCCCTTCATTTACGCTACCAAAAACTGCACAAGGCGGGGCTATTGAAATGACAGTGAGAACACGCTGACACAACGCTGGCTTTTTTCCTAGGTCAGTGCAGGGAACTCCAGATGAAAAATCTCCCTCTATTAATGAAGATGAACAGCTGCTCTTCAATCAGGTCTCAGGAAGCTGTCCCCAAGCTAGAGATGCCCAAGGTGGGACCTGAACCGTCTGAGGAAGGCCCTCTCCCCTCTACCAAACTGCCCTTCAATGCCTGCCCTTGGGCAAAGCGTCCTAACTCCCAGATACCTTCCCAGGAGACAAAGTTCACATCTGCCAGATTTTATAGGACCGAGGGATTTGGGCCTAGAAAGTCCTCTAGAGATCATCCAGTCCCAGGCCCTTCCTTTACAAATGAGAAAAGTGAGAGATGCATCCAAAGTCACACGGAGCTCTAAGTCAGACCCAGGCCCCATAATCAAATGCTCTCGTTACCCCCTCACCAGCCCTGCCTCTCCATATCCACATGATCCGGGTGGCTCCGTGCTCCATCTGCTGCTACACAAGCATCAAACACCTGCACACGCCTGGACAACCCTCCCCCGCCCGGGGTGATCCAGGGGTATGGGTTACACATATCAGTGCTGGCCAACAAGAAAAGCCTTCTGAACAGGATCCAGGGGCATCCCCATGATGACAGAGGAAGTGTGCTCCTCTGGACCCGTCCTAGTGGTAATCGAGGGTTGGAGAGGAATGAGCCCACAGCTAGGAGCTGGGGTGGAAATCCCAGTGCTGCCTCTCTGTGACTCTGAGCTGAGGCCTCTGTTTCCCCATCCACAAGGCAGCAGAATCCGGGCCTTTTATTAAAAGGATTTGTTCTGTAAAATTTCAATTCTGTCAAGAGGATGCACTTAAGAATCTAGAAGACCACATGTGGCCTCAAAGCTGAAGGTTCCCCACCCCAGCCCAAATGATGCCCGGACTCCCTCCTGGCTCCAAAACCTAGGAAGCGATGCTGCAGCTGGGGATCTGGCGTCGGGGAGACTGGACCAAACCAAGGTCAGAGTCCCTTTCCATTCTATCCCAATGACCCATCTACGCTGCTTCTATCTTCTGCACCTCCTGCACAGAAGGGTCCGTACTAGGGAAGGCCAGGCTTCCCCTACTCCCTGGGCCCACAAGTGAACACCATGAGAGCCAAATCTAAGAAGTCAAGTATTAAGGCATTTCCTAAGAAATAAGGAGTGGACCCTTATAGACAAAAAACCACAAGCAAGACAGAAAAGTCCTGTCTTTAAGAAGTAGTGAGCTCAGTGAGGATGTGATCATAATAATAAGTAGCATTTTAAGGTTTGCTTTACATACATTCTCTCATTTGATTGTCAAAACAACTCTAGCAAGGATGAGCTGTTGTTGAAGAAACTGAAGCTAAGAGAGTGAAATGATATCATAGCTAGTGAGTGTCTGAGACAGGATTTGAACTCAGGGCTTCCTGACTCCAAGTCCCTTGCTCCGACCTCCAGGAAGAGAAAGGATGAGCAAGGTCAAAGAAGAGAATGGAAACCCCTCCCCCACAAAAGGCCTGGGGTGAAGGTGAACTACCAAGGAACGGGGGAAATGAAGGCAGTGTCACCCGGAGGTGGGGCCAAGCCCATCTTGGATAGCAGAGACAAGGGGATGGGGGTCCTTAATAAAAGTGGGGGGCACAAGTTAGAGAAGTCACACAGGTGGGCATCCTGTCATCCTGACAGGAGGCAGAACCACGCTCAGATGAGGGGGCAAGGACCCCCCGGGGGGGGTATAGGGCCGCTTCCAAACGAGGGGTCCTGAGGGCAGGAGGGTAACACCCTGAGACGGGATGGGAGACCACCAGGGAGGGTGGGAGGGGCAAGGGAGGGGCCTCGGGGGGCGGCACCCGCCGCGATGGGAGGCCTAGAGGGTGGGCAGACACTCCGGAGACGGGGGAGGTCCAAGGTGGGTGGTACCACTTTGAGGGGGAAAAGGGAGGGAGTAGCGGGGAGGGTCGTGGGCCCTGAGGAGGGGGCGCGGCGCCAGGGTGGGCCGAACCTCCCCACGATGGGCCGGGGGGAGCTGAGAGTGGACGGGCCCACCCGGGGGGGGGGGGGCCCCCGGGGGGGGGGGGGGGGGGGGGGGGGGGGCGGGGCCCCCCGGGGGGGGGGGGGGGGCACGCCGGCGGGTGGGGGGGGCTCCCCTCCACGGGGGTCCCCAGGGCGGGCCCTCGCACTCACCTCCCCGGAGTCGCCTCTGGGCCCCGGCCCCAGCGCTCCCTCTCGCCGCCTCCCAGGCGGCCGCGTCCCGGCCGGTGCGGGGGCGTCCCCGGGGCACAGGCAGCGGCGGCGGGCGCGGGGCGCGGGTCGGCTCGGAGGCTGGAGGACGGAACGGCTCCGGGTCGCGCGGCCCCAGTCCCGCCGCTGTCGCTGTCGCCGTTGCCGCCGCCGCCGCCGCCGCCGCCGCCGGCTCCTCTCCTTCTCAGCCACGGAAGCGCCCGACCCTCCCCCTCCGCGCTCCGCCTCGCGCTTCACGCCTCCCGCCTCCCCACGCCGCGCACGAGCGAAGTGACAGCCGCCGTCGGCCAATCAGCGGCCGCGCTGGGGAGAAGGACGGCCGGCGGAGGGCGGGGAGGACGAGGAGGCGGGACTTCCTGGGATTGACGGCGAGTCGGGGCCAATCGGCAGGGGGAAGATGATCTCATCGACGAAGAGAATCCTGGAACCGACTAGGCGGCCCAGGGGAGGTGAGAGGAGGGTAAGGGATGGCGGGAGGCGGGGCCTCGGAGCCTTAAAGGGGCCTGCAACCATTTGTTGCCGAGCCGGTCACCCTGGGCCCCCCGTGGCTCCAGCTCGTCCCCACCCCCGCTCCCTCTAGTGGACAGGAGAGAGTGGCGAGCCCCGGGGACCCCGAGCTGGAGCCGTGGAGGTGGAGCTGCTCAAGAAGCCTCAATGACTCCTTATCACCTATCATCTCCTATCTTGGAGACTCGTTTGTGTGCATGGCTGACTCGAGCCCAGCTCGCCCGCCTGGTCACTCTCTGTGGTCAGGGCAAACTGACCTTCTTGTGCGGCTGCCCACACGGTGTCTTTGCCCAGATTATGTTCCCCATGAATGCCTGGGACACACTCCCTCTTCACTTCTGCCTCTTGGAAACTCTGGTGTCCTTCTCTCAGGCAGCAGCCCTTCCATGAGCACTTGGCAAGCACCTACTGTGTGCCAGGTATCGTGAAGCTCAGGGCGTACCAGACCCTGCCCTGGAGGAGAGGAGACAACGTTCAACCACCTACAGGCCTGCAAACCAGATGTGTCTCAAAGGGAGAGCATTAGCGTTAAGAAGAATCAGGAAGGGCTTACAGAATCGGGGCGGGGGAAATTGTAGCTGGGACTGGAAGAAAGCCGGGAAAGCCAAGAGGCAGAGATGAGGAGGAAGAGAACACCAGGCATGGGGCACAGCCAGGGGAAAGGCTCAGAGTGGGGAGATGGAGGGGCATGGGCAAGGAACAGCCAGGAGGCAGGCTCCAAAGGGCGGCCAACCAGAGCATTTTGTGCTTGCTGCTGGAGGCGATGGGGAGCCTGGAGTTTATTGAGTAGGGTGCGACCTGACTGCGCTTTTAGGAAGATCACTTTGACCCCAGAGGAGAGACTTGAAGCAGGTTGGCCCACCAGAAGCGGTTGCAGTAGTCCAGGCAAGAGGTGAGGAGACCCGCGCTGGCTTGGGGGCATCAGGAACCATCATCCTTCTCTATGAGACCTATCCTGATCTGCCCAGATGCTTCCCCCTCAATCACCTGGGATTGACTGTGTCTATAGTCTATATTTAGATGCATGGGTACAAGTTGTTTCCCGAGATAGATTATGTGCCTCTTGAGGGCAGGCACTTCTTTTTGCTTTTGTCTCTGTATCCCTAGAGCACCTAACAGTGCCTGGCACATAGTAGGTGCTCTATAAATGCTTGTTTGAATTTATAACACAGAACATTAGGACCGAAGGGAAACTTACAATATGAAATGTCAGAGTTGGGAGGGGTCTCAGGAGCTGTCAGGGCTGGGAGGGGCCTCAGGAAAAGGAATGTCTGAGCTGGGAGGGGCCTTGGAGCATAGGGAACGTCAGAGTTGGAATCATCTTTAAAGACCACTACTATTCCAGGGATTCTTCACCTTTTTTGTGTCATAGACCCTTTTGGAAATTTGGTGAAATCTGTGGGGCCCTTCTCAGAATGATGTTTTTAAATGCATAAAATAAAGCACATAGGATCAATTTTTAAATCAACTTTTTAAAATTAACAACCCTTTATTTTCTCTCCCTCCCATATACCCTCCCCAGACAACAACAAAAAAAATCTTGTTTGCATAGTCAAGCCAAATAAATTCCTCTATCAGCCACATCCAAAAATTGTAATGCAGAGGATTACAAAGAGAACTCGTTATACTGAAACTCAGTTATCAAAAATATTTTTAAAAACAAGTTTATAGATTGCAGGTTAAGAATTTCTGATATAATCCAGCCCCATCCTTCCTCCTCAATTTAAAAGTGAAGATGCAGTCCCAGAGAGGGATTGTTTATGCAGCCTTACCCAGTCAGTTAGCTAATTAGTACCAGAAACAGAGCACTTTCCACAACCCTGCCCTCCTTCCTTCTTGTTGGATACGGAGTCAGTGGCCACAGGCCTGAGAGTCATGAGGCCCGGTCTCTAGTTTTGGGGTCTGTCCTCATACCCTCTTCTGCCTTTCTATGCCACAGTTTCTCCTGCTATAAAATTAGTTTTATGATTCCTACCCCTCCCTGCCTCACAGAAATGTTAGAAAAATAAATAACTTTCAAAGATTAGAAAGGCTAGGGTGAGCTCCCTCTTCCTACCACTAGCTTTGGCTATGATTTGTGGTACTGCTGTGACCAAAACAAAGAGTACAAAACAACCCAATTAGGCTTCTTACTCCCCATGGCTGTTATCTGTCTTTGGGTCTTATCGTCTTACTAGATTACAAGGCACAGGAGGACAAGTTGGGAGTCTTATCTAAACTGTGTATCTCCCCTACCACCTGAGACAAAGGTAGACACTCAGAGTAGGCGCTTAGAAGACATCTGTCCGAGGACAAAGAAAGTTGAATGATTCCTCTCCTTTGGCTTTTCCCAGACCTCTTCTCACACAGGGCCAGACACATAATTAATGCTCAGTAAGTATTAGTCAAATTGACTTAACTTTAATTGCAGAGACACTAACTCTCAGATATTTCTTTCCTTTTTCAAGGTTTTGTTGATTCTTTGGGTGTTCTTGTGCCAGTCATTTAATAACAGCTAGTATTTACATCACACTTTAAGATTCGCAAAGCTTTTTACAAAGATTACCTCGCTTGAACTACCACCATCTTGGAAGGTAGAGTTACAATCCCCATTTTACAGATGTCAAGAAACTGAGCAGAGAGGAGGCAACTAACTGGCCCAGGGTCACACACATGCTAAGTGTTGGAGGCAGGGGCTCCCAATCTACACCCCAGGCTGTAACTATAGTGTAAAGAGCAAAAGATATCAATAAGAGAAATCATGGATGAATACAAAGGATTCCCAGAGACATGGGAATGCTTGTTTAAAGTGACCTCTAGAGAAGAAAGCAGAGCCCCTAAAAAACAGTGACTGCAACAATGTAATGAAATCAACAAAACTCTGGTCAAATACAGTGATCAATGTCAATCCCAAAGGGTCAAAGTTGAAGGCTACGTCCTTCCTCTCTGTTAACAATTGACAAATTCATTGTTTTCCAAGGAATGGACTCTGTAAGGGGGTTTATTTGGGTGTTCTTTGCGTCAAAATAAAAATTAATCAATAAATTTTAAATGCATTCATGAATTTTAGAGCCAGAAGGCACTTAGTAAATGTTTATAAATGGACAAACAGATGAGAAATGAGGGGTCCTTAGGGAGCCCTTCCGCCCTGCCCTTTGTCTCATCCTACAGAAAAAGCAAGTCAAGTTGGGCTCTGATTATGTAGGTGGATATCAATCATAGTTATAGGATTGAGAACTAGAAGAGTGCCGGAGATCATCTCATCTATCCCCTTATCTCTCTTTTTTTTAGGTCTTATTGAAACCATGTGTGTGTGTCTGTGTGTCTGTGTGTCTGTGTCTGTGTTTTTACACCGCAATCATTTCCTAATATATCAACCCCGCATTAAACCCTCCCTTGGAACAAAGAAACAGTTAAGCCAACCAACCAGCTAAGCCACCCCAGCTGTTGGCAAGACAATACCCTGCACCCATATTCCCCACCTGTCTACCAAGAGGAGGAAGGTGTGTTTCGACATCTGTTCTGTGGAACCCTTATTGTTATGGGTTTGGAACTGGAAGGGAAGTGAGCAGTACTGGGAGAACAATTTATAAGATGACAACAAAATTGTGAAGATGGACAAACATTTTTGGATGTGGCCAGTGCAGAAATTTGTTTTGTTTGACAGTACATCTATGTTACAAGGATTTTGTTTTTCTTTAAATTATTTTATTTTTAAAAATAAATTATAAAAGAGTAAATTTTTATTTATTTTATTCCCTCCCCCCCCATGGAAGGGGAAGGTTGAAGGGAAAGAAAATAGATTTTTTGTTCACTGAAAAAATTTAATTAAAAAAATGAGAAGAGCCTTAAAGTTCAATCAATAAATCAATCAATAAACATTTACTAAGCACCTAGTACGTGCCAGGTACTGTAGTCCAATGTCCTCCTTTTAGCAACTTGAGGCTCAGAGGGGTAGGTTTACTTGCCTAAAGTCACACAATGCATATTCCGCAAGAGGATTCACTGGTGGATTTAAAATCCACGGCTTTTTTCCACTGTACTATGATGCCTATTATAACGTCATTCCAGTATCTTTGCCAAGAAAACCCCACGGACAGCAGTGACATGCTGTCACGTGTCCTTGGGGTCACACACAGTTGGATACTACTGATAACCGAACAACATAATGCCTATTGGTCCTTGCATTTAATCTGAGTCCAGCAGCATTTTAGAATTGTTTTCACTTACATCATAGTCATTTATATTATATTCATTCTGCACATTGTTCTACTGGTTCAGCTTTCTTTATTCTGCATCAGTTCGTACAAATCATCTCAAGTTGCTCTGAATTCTTTCATATCATCATTTCTTTTGGCCCAAGAACGCTCCATTTGCATTCAGATCATAATATCATAGATTTAAAGCTGGAAAGGACATTGGGAAGTTGTGTAACCTAATCCCCTCATTTTTCGGCTGAGGAAACTGAGGCCCAGAGATATTAAGTGTAGAGAGGCCATTGTATAACCCCCACCCCTTTTCTTGCCCTCCTAGGAGGGAGGTCTGTAAGGCAGGGCAGAGGGATTAGAGGTGCAGTCTGGAGAGCCAGGTTTGACTTTCTCTTCGACGGCCTAGCCTAGGTGATGGATAGGGAACAAGCCATGAGAAGTAGTGGGGTATAGTGACTGGAGCACTGGGCTGAGAACCAGGATGCCCTGGGTTCAAGTCACCCCTTTGACACTATCACTATGACCTTGGGCAAGCCACTTCCTTGTCTAGGCCTCAGTTTCCTTATGTGTAAAATGGGGGGGGGGGGCAATACCACCTAGAATACCGACCTCACAGAGTCACTGTGAGGCTCCGATGAAATAATATGAGCAGGGAGCTTCGGTAGGTAATAGGATTGTTTTCCTCTCTTTATACTCCTTTTTAAAAAAAAAATTCTGTGATTTAAGCAATGGTTCTCAAGGACAGTGGAGTTCAGGGAGAAATACAGGCAATGTGAAAACAAAAGATATTAAAAATCTATTTAAAAAGTAAAAAATATCTAAAAAGAAATCTTTGTTATTTTTTCAGTTACTTCCCTTATCAGCCTCATTTTTCCTTGTCTGTACAATGAGTATATATGAATGAATGAATATAGAAGCATTTATTAAGTACCTACTAGATGCCAGGCACCTAGGAAGCCATTGTTCATAGAGTGCTGGGCCTGGAGTCGGGAAGACTCATCTTCTGGAGTTCAAATCCGGCCTCAGACACTTAGTAGCTGTGTGACTCTGGACAAGTCACCTAACCCTGTTTGCCTCAGTTTCCTCATCTGTAAAATGAGTCGGAAAAGGAAACGGCAAACCCCTCCCGTATCATCACCAAGAAAACCCCAAATGGGATCACAGAGAGTTGGACGTGACTCAACAACAACGAAAAGAGAAGCAGTAGCCACGGGAGGCAGCTTTGGTCTGAGGAGTCATAGGGATGGATCGTGATTGGACAGTCGATTTATGGTCTTTCCAGCAGTCATCAATTCCCCAAAAAGCAGTCAGTAAGCACCTCCCCAAAGCACCGGGGATACAAAGAAAACAGTGTCTGGCCTCAAATAGCTTACATTTTATTGGGAGAGACCCCGTGCCTCTGTAGGGGTATCTGTAGAAATCAGTGGTAGCATTCATCTGGTTACTGTTCCCACCGCTTGGAGAAGGCACACAGCAGGGCCAATGGCAGAACGTGTTGGGGGGATTCAGGGGTGGAGAGGGAGGGCCTGGGAATGTCTGGTGGGATGGGAGGCCTGGTCTGGGCTAGGCTGATATGTTGTTTGAATTGGTCATCAATCAGCCCTAGGAGAAGCATTCCAAAACTGAGGAAATAAACTTCTCAGGGGAAAGGGGGAGGGATGACAGCAGCCCCGGCACTGCCCACCTCGAAGAAAAGGACTTTCTGAACTTTACAGAAATGGGACTTCCATTCTGGTCAACCTTGCCATTGTGTATTATAACCTGTTCTTCGCTGCCCTCTAGTGACGAGTATCTGCAACTTTCCCCACCCCCACCCCGGACCGGTCTTGGGCAAGACGTGCAAAGCAAACTTGGACTGACGTTCTCAGAGGTGGAAAGAACTCTAAGTTCCCAATCCTGGAGGAATTTTTTTTTTCTTATTTTAAAATAGCAGCCGGCAAAGCTTTATTTTTCTCCAGCGAGGATTTAGCTCAGCTCTGTCATAGTCTAGGATCAAAATGTACCAGCAGTTGCCAACCCCCACTTCACGGGGGGGGGGGGGGGGGAGGATGGAAGGTTTTGGGTTTTTTTTTAAATTGCGTTCAGGACATTTCCAAGGCAGACAGACACAACACAGCTAACGGAAAAGCAGATTCCCGTGGACTCCAAACAAGCCAAGGGAGGTATCCTGGTGCAGAAGGAAGGAGGAGGACTGGATTAGGAAGTCTCGGACCTGGGTTCCAATCACAGCCTGGACACTTTCTATGGGTGTGAATTTCGCTTCATTTCTTTGGGCCTCAGTTTCCTCATCTGTAAAAAGAGAGAGAAAGAGAGAGAGAGGAAGAGGGAAAGAAAGGAGAGACAGAGAGGAAGAGAGGGAGAGAGAGAAGAGTGAGAGAAAGAGAGAGGAGAGAGAGAGAGAAAGAGAGGAAGAGAGGGAGAGGAGAGAGAGAGGAAGAGAGGGAGAGAGAGAAGAGAGCGAGAAAGAGAGAGGAAGAGAGAGAGAAAGAGA
>NW_020943070.1:1225543-1230760 GCF_900497805.2 Vombatus ursinus | reverse complement strand
GAGAGAGAAGAGAGCGAGAAAGAGAGAGGAAGAGAGAGAGAAAGAGAGAGGAAGAGAGGGAGAGAGAAGAGAGCGAGGAAGAGAGGGAGAGAGAGGAGAGAGAGAGAGGGAGAGAGAGAGAAGATGAGTTGGATGACCTCCGGGGCCCCTCTCGGCTCTAAATGGAGGCAGGGGGGACGTGAATGACACAGATAAGTCCATATTACATGTGCGCTTGTGTGGTATTGACTTATCTTCTATATGTGTGTATATATATAATTATTGCATATCATATATATAATAAAAATAATTCAGAAGGGGTGGGAGGCATTAACAGAGTACAGGAGGGGCAGTAATGTGGAATATATCAGGGAAGTCTGGCTGGAGCCAAATTCATATGGGATTCCAATGCTGTTCACTTCTGGGGAGGAACACACACACACACACACACCCAGCTCCACAACCTACCTATGGAAGTCATCAGCATCTGTTAGAAGAAGTCCAGGGAAGAGGAATTTGCTATCTCCAAGGCAACTGTTACACCTAATAATAATAATAATAATAATAATTAACAGCTAACATTTATCTACCTTATTAAAGTTTGCAAAGTACGTGTCATATCCTTTGATCCTCACAACAACCCTGGTAAATAAGTACTATTATTATTTCCAATTTCCTAGATGAGGAAACTGAGGCCCAGAGAGGTTGATTAATTTGTCCAGGGTCATACAGGTATCTGAGGCTGGATCTGAACTCAGATCTTCCTGACTCCAAGTCCAATACCCTATCCTAGGGGTGGGTAACCTGCGGCCTCAAGGCCTCATGTGGCCCTCTACATCCTCGGTATCCTCTAGATCCCTCTAGATTCTCAGTCCTTCACATGAAGTTTGGATTCAGTCAAAGGGCGGCGCCTGAGGATCTAGAGGGTCACACGTGGCCTTGAGGCTGCAGGTTCCCCACCCCTGCGTCCAATGTGGCACTGAGCTGTCATGCTTTTGAATATTACTCGCTGTTAAAAAGTTGTTTCCTTACTTCTGACACCAAATCTGCCTTTCTGCATCTTCTCCAGCACTTACATTTTCCTGTTTTGTCATGTTGGCCAATCTGATAGGTGTGATGTGGTACCTCAGAGTTGTTTTGACTTGCATTTCTCTAATCCGGAGTGATTTAGAGCATGTTTTCATATGACTATAGATAGCTTTAATTTCTTCATCTGAGAACTGCCTGTTCATATCCTTTGACTTTATCAATTGGGGAATGACTTGTATTCTTATAAATTTGACTTAATTCTCTATATATTTTAGAAATGAGGCCCTTATCAGAGAGACTGGTTGTAAAATTTCTTTCCCAATTTTCTACTTTCCTTCTAATCTTGGTGGCATTGGCTTTGTTTGTGCAAAAACTTTTCAATTTTATGTAATCAAAGTTATCCATTTTGCTTTTCATAATGTTCTCTATCTCCTGTTTGGTTATGAATTCTTCTGTTCTCCATAAATCTAATAGGTAAACTATTCCTTGTTCTCCCAGTTTGCTTATAGTATCAAGCTTTTATATCTCTGATTTTATTTTGGTATATAGTGTGAGATTTTGATCTATGCCTAGTTTCTGCTATACTTTTTTCCAGTTTTCCCAGCAGTTTTTGTTAAATAGTGAGTTATTATCCCAGAAGCTGGGGTCTTTGGGTTTCTCAAATAATAGATTACTATAGTCATTGACTACTGTGTCTTGCATACTTAACCTATCCCACCAATCCACCACTCTATTTCTTAGCCAGTACCAAGCAGTTTTGATGATTGCTGCTTTATAATTCAATTTAAGATCTGGAATGGCTAGGCCACCTTCCCCTGCATTTCTTTTCATTAGTTCCCTTGATATTCTGGACCTTTTGTTCTTCCAAATGAATCTTGTAATTATTTTTCTAACTCTATAAAATAATTTTTGGTAGTTTGATTGGTATGGCACTGGATAAGTAAATTAGCTTAGGTAGAATTGTCATTTTTATTGTATTAGCTCGGCCTACCCATGAGCAACTGATGTTTTTCCAATTATTTAGATCTGACTTTATTTGTGTGAAAAGTGTTTTGTAATTGTGTTCATAGGGTTCCTGGGTTTGTTTCAGTAGGTAGACTCCTAAATATTTTATAATGTCTGTAATAACTTTAAATGGAATATCTCTTTCTATCTCTTGCTGTTGGGCTTTGTTGGTAGTATATAGAAATGCCGATGATTTATGTGGGTTTATTTTACAGCCTGCAACTTTGCTAAAGTTGTTTATCATTTCAAGTAGTTTTTTACTTGATTCTCTAGGATTCTCTAAGTATATCATCATATCATCTGCAAAGAGTGCCTTCAATTTTTTTCTTCTCTTATTGCTAAAGCTAACGTCAAATCTGCCTCTCTGCACCTTCTCTCCTGCACCTCCCTCCTTGTTCCTAGTTCTTCCCTCTAAGATATTCAAATGCACAGTTGGCCCTCCTAAACCTTCTCTCCAGACTAATCAATCATTCCTCCTCACTTGTCATGATCTCCCATCCCCTGATGTCCTAATTCCCTTTCTGTAAACACTCTCTAGCCAGCCCATGTCCTTCCTAAAATGGGACACTCAGAATTGAGAATGGTGCTCCAGATGGGGTCAGGGGAGGCAGGGACCAGAAGGGACTCCCCATTACCACCCTCCTTCTCATCCCTGGAGCTTCCAGAGAACTGGACTGGCAAACCCAAACTAATAAATTGACAGTAAATGCTCCAGAAGGGCATCACAAGATTATATGGTAGTCCCCTTCCCCTTCCAGTCCAACCTGCCCTGGAGGGGACCAGTTATAGGCTAGTCATAGGATTTAGAACTGGGAGAGCTCTTAAAATGTGGAACTAGAACTGGGAGGGGGCCTCAGAACACGGGATGTCACAGCTGGGAGGGGCCTTAGAACAGGGAATGTCACAGCTGGGAGGGGCCTGAGAACAGGGAATGTGAGGGCTGGGAGGGGCCTGAGAACAGGGGATGTCACAGCTGGGAGGGGCCTTAGAACAGGGAATGTCACAGCTGGGAGGGGTCTTAGAACATAGGATATCATCAAGTCAAGTCAGATGAATAACTACTTCCCTTCTCTTCTTTCTTTTGTCACTAGGGTGACAGGTTTTGTGTGGCTGAAGAAAAGCACAGTCAGAGAACTTGGTCTCCCTCCAGTGAGCCATCACAGAGTGATCCATGGATCCATGAAGGCAGTTGGGTGAACAAAGTAAGACATGAACCCAAAGTAAGACATGATGGGATTCCCGCTTGTGCCTCTGGGGTCAGCTCATGCCCACTAAAGAAAACCAGGCTGGGGCAGAGGGAAGTGAGAAAGGTGATGGTCTTGCACTCTCAGACTTTAAAGCATATTATTACAAAGAGGTTATAACCAAAAATATCTGCTAATGGGTGAAAAATCAAGAAATGGCTCAGTCAGTGGGAAGAGTTATGCCAGACATCTAGGCAAATGTATGCAAAAGACTAGTTTTGAATAATTATTCCATTTTCCGTCTTTTCAATAGTTCTTTAAAAAAAAAAGAAAAGTTAAATCTGCTGTATGTCTAGAATTTACTGAGTCTAAGATGTCAGCCTAAATTCATTTCCTACCCAATTGCCAACCAGTTTCCCCAAGTGCACACGTGATACAAAAAATCTTTTCTCCAGTTCCATTTTTCCATCAGTGTATCAATGTGTGAAAGAGAAATTACTTATTTTTCACCCCTATTCAACAAATAGTTATTAGGAAAAAGATAAATACACTTACCTATATCAGAATAAAAAATTCTATGGAACAAAGAAAACTTCAATATGGTTAAAATAAAAAATAACAGATTTAAAACATCTTTACTGCACATATAACAGAAAAAAATTGATTTTTAACATCTATAAGGAACTGTTAAGAATCCACAAAGGTAATTAACTTTCAGTCTGTAATAGATAAATGGCCAAAGCCCCTCACAGACAAGTTTCTTTCTTCTTTTTTTGTTTTTTGGAGGCAATTGGAGTTAAGTGACTTACTTGCCCAGGGTCACACAGCCAGTAAGTGTCTGAGGTCTGATTTGAACTCAGAGCCAGTGCTCTATCTACTGTGCCACTTGGCTATCCCAACAGACAAGTTTCAAAAGTGTTCATAATTGTTTCAAAAAAGCGCTCTGCCTCACTAATAATCAGAGAGGGGCAAATTAAAGAAATTTTGATATATGATTTGATATTTGATAAAAATTTGATAAATTTGATAAAATTTGATGAAAAATAATTAGAAACAATTGGAGTCACCTTTATTGCTCGTAAAATTGTAAAACTGTGTATTATTTGGAGAATAATCTGGCAGGACACAATAAAAGTTACCAGAATAAGCCTCCCCTTTGACCCAACAATTTCATTCTTGGACATATATTCTTAAAAAAGCAGGAAAAACAAAACAAAAAAAGCAAAAAAAAAACCCCAAAAAACCCTGTCTGTTCAAAGATTTTCATAGCAACGTGATTTGTAATTACCAAAAACCTGGTAGCAACGTAAGTATCCAACAGTAAGGGAATGCCTAAATTAATTGTGGGACATTAGTGGAATTGAAGACGATAATGCCATTAACGTGACCTAGTCTGAAGGAAACAAAAAAAATCTGGAAAGACATATGGGAAATCATGCAAGATTAAAAAAGAGAAACAGACAGAGTCCACAGTGTTCATGGCCATGAAAGAAGAAAAGCGAAAAGTGACTGAAAAAAATAGGCAAAGAAATCTGATGGAGACTTTGAGGGAATGACAGAAAAATGACTATAACATTTTATGCATTTAAATAAATTCATTTAAATGTCAATCATTACTAAGCAAGTTTAATTAATTGTGTTGATATTAAGTTTAAATTAAATCATTTAAGGGTCTTTTTTTGTTTTTCTGTTTTAAGAAAGTGAACTAGAAGGTCTGGAAACTACCAATGTGGGCATCAATCCTGAATCAGCTGCCTGCATAGTCAGATTATCAACTTGTTAGGACAAAGATAAAAAATTAATAGAAGATTAGAAAAAATGATAATAAAGACATTTTGTTGTTTGATCATTTTGGTCATGTCTGACTCTTTGTGACTCCATCTGGGGTTTTCTTGGCAAAAATACTGAAGTGGTTTGCCATTTCCTTCTCCAGAGCATTTTACAGGTAAGGGACTGAGGCAAACGGGGTGAAGTGACTTGCCCAGGGTCACACAGCTAAGAAGTATCTTCCTAACTCCAG
>NW_020943070.1:1211590-1225533 GCF_900497805.2 Vombatus ursinus | reverse complement strand
CAGACATAGACATAGACACAGACATAAAATAGACACAGATACAGACATAGACATAGACACAGACAGACATAAAATAGACATAGACATAGACACAGACATAGACATAGGAAGGCAGCACAGTATAGAGGATAGAGAACTGGCTTCAGAGTCAGGAATACCTGAGGTTCAAGTCTCAGCTCCAACATGTACATGATGTATTATATGACCCAGAACAAGTCACTTAGCCTTACAGTATCCCAGGCAGATCTGTTAGACAATAATCTGCAGAGAAGGTGAAGATCTGCATTGGTAGGGGAAATTTCTTCTACCGAAATTCCCTTTACCAGTGAAATCACAGGTCTATTCTTTATCTCCTATATACATTTGGATATAAAGATTGGTATATATTATATACCAATATATAAAGTATATATGATATAAAGTCTATCCCCCTATCTATAAGGATGGAGTGGCTAATTTACCCAACCCCACTGACCTAAGTGAAGCCCAACCTATCATCACCCCCCAGGAATCATCTAACAAGTTGAGAAGGTATTCCTTCTAGCACGTATCTAAAGAGCAAAGGTAATATTGAGCTGTAACAGAGAAGGGAAATGTTGAAAGAAGTCATGGTCTCCACTGGCATCTCAGAGCAAAAGAACCAGGCAGAGAAAAGTTCCAAGAGAAGTCTCCCTAATTTCTCCTCCCCTAACCTCATGCCTTTCTATCTTCAGACACTACAATATAGGCTGCTATGTCATTATCCAGACATTTCCAATAAACTGAATTCTGCCACAAATGTAAAGTTAGGCATCTCTACCTAGATGTAAGGAATTTTCTTACCTAGGGGCTCAGAGTGATTGTGACTGAACTCATCACTTTTCATCTAAAATAAACTCCATAAAACTGAAGAGGAAGGAACCATATGGACCTTAGGAGGCATTATATTGCTCCCCGTGGCTTTAAGTGAATTAATTATTGTAAAGGTGTCATGTAACTATGTAGAAATATTGATCTTTATTTTTCTTGATTTTTTTTTGTCTGTGTTTTCTTTCACAACATGTCTATTGTGAATATGTTTTGCGTGATTACACATGTATAACATTGTTTACCTTCTCAACAGGGGTGAGGGGTAAGGAGGGATGAAGGAGAAAATTATTTGAAACTGAAAGTTTTAAAAGCAAATGTTAAAAACTGTTTTTACATGTAACTGGGTGAAAATAAAATACTAAATAAATACAAAAAGCAAGCAAGAAAAACAAATAAATAAATATTTTTTAAAAAAAGAAATATTGATTTGAACCAGTGATTTCCTTGGTGTAAGCCAAAAGTTCTCAAAGTATGTCCCTAAGAATTCTGAGGATCACCAAGACTTTTTCAGGGAATCTGGGAGGTCAATACTCTTTTTATAAAATTAGCTGCATACTAAAATACTCTTTCATTTTCTAACTACATATCTGGATTGGGCTGAATTTTCTTCTTATACTTCAGCCAAATCAACACACTACAAGAGAACAAATGCAGAAGCAGGTAGGAGATTCCAGCCATCCTCCAAGAAGTCAGATATTAGAGAGATTTTCAGAAATACGTAAAACAAGGCCACTTTTCCCACTCATATTTTTTGTTTTGGAAAACATAGTTACTGTCATTAAAAATGTTACTGTTATTGCTCTTTTTAATGAATTAAATATTTTAAATTTTTATCAGTTTTAATTTATAATGTGGTAAATAGAAATTGATATGATCCACATAAACCAAAGCTCTCTGAGGGGCTCTCAATAATTTTTAAGAGTATAAAAGGGTCCTGAGACCAAAAGGTTTGAGAACCATTGATATAGGGAGCTTCTTGTGAGGAAATACTGCTCCAATTTAGCACCTGTCCTATAATTTACAATCTTGAGCAATTGCTTGATGTATTGAGATGTTAAGTGACTGGACTAAGGTCACATAGCCAGTATGTGTCAGACTCGAACCCAGGTCTTCCTGGCCCCACGTCCAGTATCTTACCCTCTGTGACATGCTGTCTCTCCATGCCAACAGACACTACCATAACCTTTCTTTCCTATTTAGGCTCTGTTGTGACTCGTAACACAGAAAAAGTAAGAATAGAAAAAAGAAAATAAAAACAAGAAATGAGGCCTGGCGGAGGCTTCTTGTCTTTCTCTCGCCATGAGGTGACCAATTTAAGGGCAGACTGGGCAGCAGAGGGAGGTTCCGGGGAATCGCGTCTTCTGCCTCCGCCATGTACAGCATCCTCTGGGGACACACGTTATCTTGTACTTTTTCTAGGATGACAAAGGACGCTGTAGCCCATTACCTAGGATGCCTTTGGCTTGAGATGTAAACTGTTTGCTCAATCAATCCATTAATAAACATTTATTAAGCACTTACTGTGTGCCAGGCACAGGATCCAAGGGGAAGGCAAAAGGCAAAAATCATGCTGCCTTCAAGAAGCTTTCATTTTAACGGGGGAGATGACATGTATGTACAATATACATAGAGAGCAGATGGAGGGTAAGCCAAGGGGAGAAGGATCCGGTGCCTGGTGTCTGAGCTGAATTTTGAAGGAAGCCAAGGAAAGGAGGTGGGCTGGTCATGGAGTAAGAAGAAGGCTCTACAGCAGGTGGTGCTCTCCAATGTCCAGACACCCCAAGGAAGGGCATCCTTGTGTTGGTACGTATTCTACACAGGATTCACAAGAGTCATCTGAGATGAGAATTGATGGATGGGCTGAGATCTGCACCAAAGAAAGGATCAGCCACAGTATAGAGCTAAATTCCTGGAGGGCAGGGACTGTTTTGCATTTGTACTGGAATGTCCAGTATCAGTCACATGATAGACAGGTAATCAATGCCTTGTTCATCCATTTCACCGGCACGTTCCTGGCTCCATTCACTGCAATACCAATATATGTGACAGTGGGAAAACAAAGGGGAGGCGGGGAGGGGGTCTGAGTGGGTGCCAGGCACTGTGCCTCAGCCATGTGAGAAGGGTATCCTAGGAGCATAGAACAGCCTGGAACACATAGGTAGAAAGGCTCTAGATGACCCAGACGGGACCCAGTCAAATCCAGAGCAAATGGCGGAGTCCTGCTTCTTCCAGAAAGGGGAACATGTGAAAGGATGACTATTTTGAGAAAGAGAAACTTCTAAGTAAAGCGCTTTGGAGGAGTTGGGATGGGATGGAAAGCCTCAAGGGAAGGGCCGAAGTCTCAGGAGGAGATGATTAGATTGTTATCAGAAGCAAGGGATCTTTCTGTGAGAAGTCATGCTCTCAGCGCTGTGTTCAATTAGAAGGTGAAGGTGAAGAATGGAGACTGTTGCGTCCGCCATGTTTGTACCTGGTCTGGAGTGAGGAACCGTCACGCCAATCCTGGGGTGCCCGGACTCAGAGCTTGCTCTCCCTCCATGGGAGACGACGCAGTGAAGAGAATCTTCACCACCGGGAAAACTTGGAATGCCACGGTGATAGCCAACACTCGTAACCCTTTCTTGTTTACAAAGGGGGCTCCATATAAGATCCCACCTGGTCCTTGCGCACTCCTGCAAGGCGGTTTGTTATCAGAGAATTGCAATCCAAAATCATAGTGTCATAGATTTAGAAAGGAAAGGGGAGAAAAAAATATGCATTTATTAAGTGCTTAGCATGTGCCAGACACTCTGCTAAGTTATTTACAAATGATATATCATCACAACAACCCCGGGGTGGTAGGTGCTGTTATTATGTCCATTTTACAAGTGAGGAAACTGAGGTAGAGAGAAGTTAAGTGACTTGCCCAGGGCCACATAGCTAGGAAGTATTGGAGGTTGTATGTGAATGCAGAGCTTGCTGGCTCCAGGCCCAGTCCTTTCTCCGCAGGCCACCTGGCTGTCGCTAGAACTGGACAGGATCTTCGAAGGCGGTTCAGACCACCACCACCACTCACCTTGCTTTATTTTTACAGGCGAGAAAGCTCAGGCCCAAACTGGGGAAGTGATATACACAAGTGGCTGAGTCAGAATTTGAACGCAGCTCCTCTAACTCCAGATCTAGCTGTCTTTCTGCTCTCATTTTATAGCTGAGGAATTGAGGTTCTGACGGAGGAAGTGGTTTGCCCCAGAACACACAGCTGGTAGAGCTGTGGCCGAGCGGGGACTCAACGCGGGTCTTCTGACCCTGTGCCCAGGACGAGCCTGCTAAGACCCTCCTGAAATCCTTCGTGAGACATTCGTCTCCCGACAAGGTCACTCCTTTGCGAAGACGTGAATGTGCCTGACCCTGGGTACTCCCCTTGTCGCTGTAACATCACAGCTGATTCCCAGGCCATACTGCGCACCTGAACTAAATACCTGCACGTGGATGATGGGGGTGAAAGGGTGAGGGGAGCATGCCATGGAGCATTCTTGGAGATGCCCTTCCTAGGTCTGGTCAATCACATGGGAGCTGCTTCCAACCATAAAGTGGCCTAGCTTTGAGAGGATTTGGTGGCAGCAGGGGGAGGGCCAGGGTGTTACAACAGTTAAAAGAAGGGTCAGCCTCCTACTGGCCCCTCGCTTTGACTCTTGTGAAATAGCCAGTGAGCTCTCTAGATTCCCCAAGAAGGAGGACTGGGGTGCCAGACAGCGCTCTGGGCACCCCTGCCTGCCCCCAAAGCCCACCTCTTGCCAGCCACCTTGTGCGGAGCATAAACTCGAGAAGGGGAGTTGGCGTACAAGGCCCCACCTGCCTTTCTGCTTTGTGATTCTCTTCCCAGGCAGGGGACCAAACATAATCTTCTGAGCGGACGTATCCAGACTTGAGGGCACTTTGGAAGTCCAAGAGGCTCCGAGGCTCTCCAACATCAGCTTGGAGCTGGCCAGTAACAGGAATAGCTTCCCTGTCAGGTTCCTGCCGCTACCAAGCGGCCTGAGCCAAGAAGTAGGATTTTCTGAGAATTCCCAAGACTAAATCTAGTCCGTACAAGCCCGGAGCCTTTCCTTTCTAACAATGCTGCCTCTCCATTCAGGGTCTTTCCGGATTAGCACCCCCTATACAAGTCCCCTGAGGTGACCCCTGGGCCTCAGAGTGGACGACTCCAAGCTCCGGTAAGTCTGTGAATGCCCGTCGGGGACAGAGGCCGCATTACCATCCAGGGTCAGGAGTAGCTATGTCCAGGATGCCCATCTCCAGCTTGGCTTTAGGGCTCTACATTTTTTCCCTCTTGACCACCCTCGAAGCCTGATCACGTGGTTGCAATCTGCAGTTGTGGAGGGTATAATTTCATCTTGGACATATGGAAGTCATCTTTAACCAGCGCCATCCTTGCTCTCTTCCTGGTTCGGAGTTGTACGAAAGCAGCATGAAACATTTGCCTGAAGGCCTCCATATTCCTGGGGGAGGGGAGCCCACGTTTAGCTAAAGTCGCCAGTCGGGACCCATGCCTTTCTGGGCCACTAATCTTTCCAGTGTCCCACAAACCTTTCCCCGTTTCACACTTCCCTTCACATCCTCTTTATTTGATGCAAACTGGTCTGCTTGCTGCTTTCCATATACGACTCTCCATTTCCCACCTTCAAATCTTTGGTCTCCTATGTCTGGAAAGTACTCCCTCTTCACCTGGGCCTCCTGGAATCCCTAGCTTCTTCCTAAACCAGAGGCTATTAACCTTTTCTGGGTCCCGGTAAGACACAGACATCTCATTTTCTTGTCCTCCTTGAGAAAGGTCTGATCATAACTTGGAATTCAGAGATGGTCCCATTGTGCTGGTTCTGCCAGTCAGCTCAGTCGAGCGGTTGAATCAATAAGACCAGGAAGTGAGAATTGGGGTTATCACCAATTGTTTTTTTTTAAAATTATTTATTTATTTTTAGTTTTCAACATTCACTTCCATAAGATTTTGAGTTTTAAGTTTTCTCCCCTTCCCTCTCCTCCCTCCTCCCCAAGATGATGTGCGATCTGATATCGACTCTACTTATACTTTCATATTAAGCATATTTTTCACATTAGTCATGATGTAAGGAAGAATTAGAGCTGATGGGAGGAACACGAGAAAGAAGGAACAAGATAAAACAACAAAAGAAAAGGAGAGCAAATAGTCTGCTTTCATCTGCATTCAGACTCCCGTAGTTCTGTTTCGGGAGGCGGACAGCATTTTCCATTGTATCACCAATTCTTTATGCAGCTTTGGGCAGAGAAGCTCAGGAGTAACTTCCGCTGTATTCAGAACAAGAAGGGGGAAAAGACACAGAAAATTGGAAGCCAAGAGGTATTAGGGTCTCCTGGAAGGGTTGGGGAGGAGGGGGGATAAGAATTCGTCATTTTTAGAGGCTACCTCTCTAGGAGAACCTTATTTTTCCATTCTCAATACCCAGATTTTCTAAGATTAGGGGTTAGCTTGGGTTCCTCCACTCCCAGCTAGAGAATTTGTCTTCTTTTTCCCATCCAAGGGTCACGGGGCAAAAGCTATCAACTAGAACATGGAACTCCTGCGGTCTTGGTGTTAGAATGTTAGACTATGAATGAGGAAAACTGGTTCCAATCCAACCCCTGATGTTTATTAGGTATATAACCTTAGACAATCACTTAACTTCTCTGGTCCTCAGTTTTCTTTTCTGTGAAATGGGGATACTAGAGTACTAAGTCTGGATTCAGTAAGACCTAAGTTCAATTAATCCAGTGGATAAAGGGGATCCTTACAAAGCAGAGGTGCACTGGAGCCAGCTCATTTTATTCATTTTTCCTTGTGATCATTTATATCTTAGAAATCAACCAGTGTTACAAATCAGGGCTCGATTTATTGTTTCATCAATTGTCTAGACTTAAGAAAGTGATGGAGAATATGTCAATCAGGCAAATTAAACTTAAAAGTCTATTGTGCTTTTCAAAGAGTCGGGTAGTTGAAGGTTTGCCAGCGACTCCCACTTACAAGTCTTCTCTAGAGAAACACACAAAGCATACAGTTAAGCCGGGGCTGAGTGGGAGAGGAGGCTGATTTCCTGGCCTTCTGGCATAAAAGCTGAATAGGAAGAAGACAGTTAAAGCAATTTACATCTATGCAATGCCCACCTGAATGTCTTCCTTCAGAAGTGAAAATTGGAACACATCAGATTTGGAAAGTACCCGAACCTTGGTAACAAAACAAAGGGCAAACCACACGAAGGTGGTTGTAGCATCATCTGCTCACTCTCCCTCACTCCACCAATCCAGTCCATTCCCAGTTCTTGTCACTTCTACCTAAATGGAATCCCATCTCTCCACTCACACAGCCACCACCCTAGTACAAAGCAATTGTCGCCTCTCCCCTGGGTGATGGAAATGGTCTTTCTTTAAAAAACTATTTTTATTTAAAACATAACAAACACCATTTTGGGGGAGTGTCTTTTCTTTTACAACATGACTAATATGGAAATATGTTTTGCATGATTGCACATATGTAACCTATATCAAACTGCTTGACATCTTGAGGAGGAAGGAGAAGACAGAGGGAAGGAGAGAATTTGGAACTCAGAATTTAAAAAAAATCTTAAAAATGGTTTTTTACATGTAATTGGAAAAAAATATTATTTAAAAAACATAACAGGGGGCAGCTAGGTGGCGCAGTGGATAGAACACCATCCCTGAAGTCAGGAGGACCTGAGTTCAAATCCAGCCTCAGACCAAATACTTGACACTTACTAACTGTGTGACCCTGGGCAAGTCACTTAACCCCAATTTCCTAAAAAAAAAAGGGGGGATAAAAAATGTAACAAACAACAGATAAAATAGGCATTTCCGTGTACATATTAAAACAAAAAAAGAGGCTTGTATATGAAACTTCAGGCCTCCATTATGTATTGTTTGCTCTTCTTTTTAATTATATAAGTTCAAGCTGTAGCTTTCAAAGCTGGCCTGCTTGTCTCTGCTTCTTTCTGGTCTTCTTTCTGTTTTCTTCTCACTACTTAAAAAAAAAAAAGCTGCTTCAATGACCTTTTTTTTTTTTTTTTTTTTTTTGCTACCCTATCCCTCCTAGCCCTTCTACTTACCCATCTGGGGGGAAAAAAGCAAAGAAAAGTCGAGCCCTTGTAATAAATACATGTGATCAAGCAAAACAAATTCCTACATGGTAATAATAGCTAGAATTTATATAGTATTTTAAGGTTTGCAAAGCATTTTACAAGTATCATCCCATTTTATCTTCACAGCAACCCTGGAGATATATGCTATCATTATCCCCACTTCACAGATAAAGAAAAAAGAAACTGAGGCAGTTGGCACTTAAGTGACTTGGCCAGGGTCACACAACTGCTAAATGTCTGAGGCTGGATTTGAACTTGGGTCTTTCTGACTACAGGTCCACTGTGGTGCCTCCTAGTTCCCTCCACATTGGCTGTGTGTGACAAGATGTGGGTAGCAAGTTTCATCATGGGTCCTCTGATGGTTGGCCATACAACAGCCTTCTAACTGATCTCCCTTTCTCAAGCTTCTCCAAACTCCAATCCATCCAAAACCATTTTTCCAAAGAGTCTCACCCACTCACCCACCCACCCCAGCCAGTCAATGATCTTCAGTAGCTCTCTGTTACTTTTGGGAGCAAACACAAACTCCTGTAGTTGACATTCAAAGCTTTTTTCAGCTTGATACCTTCTACCTTTCCATGTCCTGTCTCCATGTCTTTGCATTGGCTGTTCCTCATGCCTGGAATGCTCTTCCTTCTTACGTCTGCTTTCCTGGCTTCCTTCGGGACTCAGCTCAAGCCACCACTCTCTGCAGGAGGCCTTCTCTGCTCCCCCAACCCAGCTGTTGGCACTGTCCCCTGTCCCCCAAGGTTGCTTCCATTTGCTCAGTATGTATCCATCAATGCGGATGGGGATTAGACTGGGGATTTTACCAGTGTGGGGTCTCTCAGGTAAGTATGGAAGCTCCTACTACCAAAGCAGGTTGGCGTCTTCTCTGAAATTTCATGTCTTAGAGAGTTACCTAGAGCCCTGAGAGTTTAAGTGACTTACCCAGGGTCATACAGCCAGTAGGTGTCAGAGGTAGGATTTGAGTCCAGGTCTCCCTCATTCTGAGGCTGGCTCGCTAACCACTGAACTTCACTGCCTCTTGAGCTGGTGTTGCTACCTTCCATCAGAATGGAATGCTTGGGAACATGCATTATTTTTGGGGGGGGGGAATCCCTAGATTCACAGTACCTGGCACATAAGTGCTTGGTAAATACTTTCAGATGGATTAATCGGTAGGAAGAGTAATACTTCCTACCCTAAATTGAGGAACTAGTCCTGCTGCTGTTTTTATCTGAATTCCATTCAACAATATGAGAAAAATGATTTTGGAATAATAATAGTGGTTTTAAGTCTGGCCTATGATACATATTGGTCATGTGACCCTGAGCAAGTCCCTTGCGATTCTCAAAGACTGTAAATTGCAGAGATGGGTGCTGACCTGCCTTGATAGAAGAAGTTTCCAAACATCTGGCTGTTCTTTAGACCAGAAGGCACTGTATCCCGTCATTAATTATATTATCATTAATAATGATGATATATTATCATCATCAATCGTCATTAATCACCATTAATAATAATAGTAGTAGTAAAATGTTGCCATACCACATACGATGGTATTCCAGCTACACGGAATGAACAGCTGTCAAAATGTAGAGACCTGGAGGAGGGGCCTAATGAACCCCGTGGTCCTCTCTGCTGCCGGAGCTGTCCCAGGGATGCTTGAGGCAAGCCTTCAGACGAGGAGCTCGCAATCCAAGCTTGTCATTCAACTACAAAAACTAGTCATTTTCTTCCCCTGCACCATCGCCTGTGGCACGCCAAACCTGACCAAGTTTAGCATGACTATCTTTCTCTGAGCTTCATTGATAAAGGTGGGAAGAAGGAGATAATAATAATACAAATTATAGCGGATGCTTCTAGGGCACCTTGAAAGACTCCGTCATCTCCGGATTGTCAGACGAAAGGACACGTATCAGATGGACAAGCTAGAGATTGCATTCACCAACAAACCATCCCGGAGAGACGCTGTAAATGGACCCCTTGGGTCCCGCGGAATAGGAGAAAGAGAAAGTGCCTCAGGGAAATGGAAAAGCTGCTTTAAACACCTCTAGTTGTCTTTTTAATGTCAACGTTCTCCCACTGTTTTTTAGAGGCCTATGGATCATGGCGCACAACACTGAAGAACCCAAAATGAGTGCCATGCAGAGGGTAACAGAGGGGCATGTGGTGGATGCACTGGGGAGGGGAGGGAAAAGGGTCACAATATACAACAAAGGACAGCAGAAAGCAGCCTCCACTTACTACCTATGCCGTCATGGGCAAATCATTTAACCACTGTGGGCCTCAGTTTCCTCAGCTGTAAAAGATCTGGACTAGATGACTTCTAAGGTCCCATCCATGGCTAGATTTGTCATCCTATAATCCTATGAATGCCATCAATCAACAAGCATTTATTAAGCACCTACTGTGTTCAAGGCACTGTCCTTGGTGCGGGGGTACAACTCCAAAGAATGCACTCGAGGAACTTACATCCTAATGGATTCCTCAGGGAAAAATCTGGTTTGCAAAGGTAATAGGTTGGTCATGTGGCAATAATGAGGCATAACTTAGTGATGTCGGGAGAAAGTGAGGAAGGCTACCACCACATTAAGTGGACTCCTTGTGGAAAACTTCACGGGAGGACATGGATGAGAGGCACGGATGGGTCAGATCCTCACCAGTGGAGGGAAAAGCCTGTCAAGGTCACAGATCCACTGGAATCATCTTAACGTAGGAGAGACAGATAGGACGAAGCTTTCACAGACTTGCTCATTGACCAGGGTCCTTAAGGCTGGATTAAGTCAGAGTCACAGAATGTCAGAGCAGGGAAGGGATTCATTTTTTTTTTTAATTTTTTTTTTTTTTTTTTTTTACTGAGGCATTTGGGGTTAAGTAATTTGCCCAGAGTCACACAGCTAGTATTATGTGTCTGAGGTCGGATTTGAACTCAGGTCCTCCTGACTCCAGAGCCAGTGCTCTATCCACTGTGCCACCTAGCTGCCCCCACGGGAAGGACTTCAAAGGTTGCCCGTCCAACCCATACTTGACTGGGGATCCTGACTATACAATCCCAAACCGTAGGTCCAGTCTCCTCTTAACGATAGACCTCTAGGGATGAGAGCCCCCTCCTTTTCAGGGCAACTCATGCCATGTTCACACAGCTCTCCTTGTCCTTGTATGGAGCCTAAACCTGCTTTCCTATGATTTCTCCCCATCATCCTCTTCCTCCTGGAGCCAAACAGAATGAGTTGAATTCCTCTCCCATGTTATAACCCTTAAAACATTGGAAGATAGTTATGATGTCTTTCCTGTGTCTTCTTTAAGCATGGCTCCACCTCTCTTCAGTTGGTCCTCCAATGGCTTGAACTCAAGGCCCTTCCCCATCCTGGCTACTTTCCTCTGGACATGCTCCAATTTGTCAATGGCCTTCCTAATAATGTGACACCCCAAACAGAAGACCATCCTCCAGAAGCTGGGTCAGAATCCTAAGTCTGGGGGCTCTACTAAGATGCCATGTTTGGTGTTTCTACCATGTCATGCCTGGCATTCCAGATCCCCAGAGTCTGGCATATGGCAGATGAGCTATACAGAAGATAATCCTCATCTGGGGTTCAGAGGAGGGAGAGATTCCCCAAGGGCTGGTGGAGTCTGGGTAGGCTTTGTATAGGTGGTCACAATTGAGCTGGGCTTTGAAGGACACACTCAGATGGCACAGAGGAGGTAGAAAGACATACCAAATGTAGGGAATGGTGAAGGGTAGGAGGAGTGGTGCACATACAGGAAACAATGAGTAGAACAATCTGGCTGACTCAGAGGGTTTATTCTTTTTTTTTTTTTTTTTTTTTTTTTTTTAGGCAATTGGGGTTAAATGACTTGCCCAGGATCACACAGCTAATAATAATAATAATAATAATAATAATAAATGTCAAGTGTTTGGTCTGAGGCCAGATTTGAACTCAGGTCCTCCTGATTTCAGGGTCAGCGCTCTATCCACTGCACCACCTAGCTGCCCCTCAGAGGGTTTATTCTATAAAGGAGGAGGAGTGGGAGATGACCTTGAAAAAACAGATAGATGCCTCAATAGCTCAGCTAAGGAATTTGGATTTGACTCAGTGTTTGATCCACGGGCTCCAACCCTCTCTGCTCAGAGTGAATGTAAATAGTAATTGTTTCTCTTTTGGCCAGCAACCCTGAGGGTCTTCCCCTCCCCGTTTGATTTTTTTAATATTAAAGGGACCATCCCTTGACTCATTTCTTAATGGGCATTGCTTCACTCAAAGTGAGAACCTGAAAAGACCTTAGCTTAAAAGGGCCAGGGTCTCCCACTGCATCCTGGACCATCTCCAGTCATCCTGATTGATATCTGGCCACTGGACCCAGAGGGCTCTGGAGGAGAAAGTGAGGCTGGTGACCTTGCACAGCACCGCCCCCCCCCACTCAAATCAAAGTCAATGGCAAGTCACGTCATCACCTCCTTGATGTCATGGTCCTCTTCCAGAACAAAGGACAAACACAACCTACCGCAAGAACCAGCACTTTTCTGGACAGAGTTGTGAGAGGCTGATCTCTCACCCTTGGGCACACCAACTTGTCTGAGTAAGGTGCAGTGTGGTCCAATAGAAAGGGCTGTGGATTTGGAGCCAGACGACCTAGGGTCAAAGCCTGCCCCTGCCATCGGTATCTTTGGACAATCATTTCATCACCCCAGACCTCAGTTTCTTCATTTGTAAAATGAGGGAGTTGGACTCAAGTCCCTTTCACTCAAAGTGAATGATTCTGGCAGGCCAGGGCTCTCCTCGGAGTTCTCCAATCAGAGCCATCAGCAGCCAAAGCTGTAACTAGGGTAGGATGACTGGGGACTCTGCCCCATAGTGCTGACATAGGAGGGGGCTGTACATACCTGCCTTCCTGTGTAATCCCTTAGCCTGATCTCCGAAATACACTCTCTCTCTCTCTCTCTCTCTCTCTCTCTCTCTCTCTCTCTCTCTCACACACACACACACACACACACACACACACACACACACACACACAGAGCCTGCCTGGGCAGAGCTCTCTGAGCAGGATGGCAGCTATGTCTCTTGATCCAACCCTCCCTGACCAGGACAGGAAGGTTATTCCCTCCAAGAAGAGGGGAGGGAGTCCCCTACTCTCCTAGGGAAGTCCTGGGTCACATTTCCTGGGGCAGTAGAATTCCTAAGAAAGCTATTTCCAATCCTGGTCTTATTCAAGTTATGAAAGATGATGCAAGCCCCGTGAGAGCAGGAATGGGACCCTGGGCAAGTTTGGAAAACAAAGCGAAGGCAGGGGGCTGCGTGAGAATCCTCTCTCTGCTGGCTTTGTAAGCGGTGATAAGCGTGTGACTAGGTCTGGGGCTTTTGGGGGGGGGGCGACATTGACAGAAAGAGGGCTGAGGGAGGGAGGGTCACATGGTCTCTATCATGACTTGGGCCAGCTCAGTCCTTTCGAAAGCTAATCACCTATTTGCTCTTCCCTTCCCTCACTCACTTTACCCTCTCTGCACAGCTCGGAGGCAACCAGCGTGAAGCGGTGACCAGCAGCAAGTGGGAAAGAAAGTCATGGGGGACTCTGGTCCTAAGAGAAGGGTTCGCTCCAGCACCCAGAAGCCCCCCTCCCCACCTCCCGGACATGGGCAGCTGGCTGCATATGTAACGGCAGCCTCCTTCTCCCTGGCTCAGTGTGTGTGTGTGTGTGTGTCTGTGTGTGTGTCTGTGTGTGTCTGTGTGTGTCTGTGTGTGTCTGTGTGTCTGTGTGTCTGTGTGTGCGTGCGTGTGTGTGTGTCTCTGTGTGTCTGGGGTCTGTGTGTGTGTCTGTGTGTGTGCGTGTGTGTGTGCGTGTGTGTGTGTCTGTGTCTGTGTGTCTGTGTGTCTGTGTCTGTGTGTCTGTGTGTGTGCATGTATGCGTGCGTGTGTGTGTCTGTGTGTGTGTCTGTGTGTCTGTGTGTCTGGGGTCTGTGTGCATGTG
>NW_020943070.1:1204572-1211490 GCF_900497805.2 Vombatus ursinus | reverse complement strand
CGCGCGCGCGCGCGCCTCTGTCTCTCTGCCTCTGCCGGGGATGCAGGAGGTTACCACGCATCTGCCTCTGATTATTAATCAGCTTAGGTGATGTCAGTCGGGGAAGGAGGGACCCGGGAAGAAAGGGCTTGGCAGGAGGCTGGAGAGGCGAGTGGGGCTGGGGAAGTCCCCCCTTCAGAACTGCGGGGCTTGCGCTCTGGGACAAGCCAGAAGCCAGTGAAGCTGCCGCAGCCTGCGTGGGTGGCTGGGGAGCTCAGCTAGTCAGAGCAGAAGGAGCCGGAGGAGAAGGCAGAAGGAGGGGAAGGATGGACCTGTCCACAGCCCTGCTGCCCCTCGCCGCCAATGACAGCAACACCTCAGAGCCTGGAGGAGGCAACCTCACTTCTGGCTGTGAGTAGAGTCGGGGGCTGGGGTTTCCCCCGTGCCCTGCCCTCATGCCCGCCGTGCACTTGGTGGAATGGGAGACAGGAGCGATCTTCCTCAGGACCAAACTGGCCGGGAAACTTTCTGGGGGGGGGGGGATAGAGGGAGGAAGGGGTCAGTGCGGGGACAGCAGAAAGAACACCTAAGCTCAACCCACCCTGAAAGGTGGGATTACTAATTCTGCGACTATGGCAAGTCACTTCACCCCTCCCTGGGCCTCAGTTTCCCCCTCTGTAAAATGAGTGGGTTGGCCTAGATGTCTTCTGAGGCCCCTACTAGCTCTACATCCATGAGCCTATGAATCTGCGTGACCTTGGGCAAGCCACTTAACCTCACTGGGCCTCAGTTTGCTTATCTGTAAAACTGGGGGCGGGGTGGATGAGATGATGACTGAGGTCCCTTCCAGCTGAAGATCCAGGCACCCATCATTCTCCGAACTGTAGGTATCCCCTGGACTTCTCCTAAAACTTGCAGGGAAAGCAGACGAGGACAGGGGAGAAAGCAGGGTCAGGAGGGCAGGACTGAGAGAAGAGGGGTGTGCCCTGGAGCCAGGGAGTGTGTGAGTGCGTGTGCAAGGCGACGCTCTTCCCCCATGGGCCAAAGGGGGTAGGGAAGGGGGAGAACACCAGGCTCAATGTTGGATTATGGGGAGAGAGAAGTCAGTGGATAGGAAGACAGGGAATAACAGAAAGGAGCCTCGTCCCTGCCGGGGACTCTCTGTTCCTCAGACAGCAGCAGTGGGGTCTGCAGCACCATGGTGGGAGGGGGGGGGGGGGGGGTAGGGCTGGGAGACGCAGGCATGAAGGGATTCTTGTAGGAGAACTGAGGATGGCAGAGCCCTTGAGGGTCACAGGGAGGTAATCTCACGACAGCCTGAGAGAAAGGGAATGATAATGCCCCCCAGTTTGACAGAAGCAGAGACCTTGACTTAGAAGGGGCTTGTGAGGCATGGAGCCCAAATTCTCTGGTTTGACAGAAGAGGAAAGTGAGGGGAAGTGACATGCCCCAAGGTTACCCACTTGGCGAGAGACCCAGCCAGGATTCAACCCCGGTGTTCTGACTTCCCTGCTTTTCACTGCTGAGGTGTAGGGAGAGCCTCAGCAGCCCTGGGGTTTCTGGGGCCCTCTAAGGTTTCCTGAGCCAGGCTGGCTCTGGGGCTGAGCTGGTCAGAGCCTAGCTTGGCTGGAGGCTTGGGAGAGGGAGTCAGACTGAAGGAAAGGTGGAGAGTGGGGGAAATTCCAATGATGGGGACGTCAAAGAGAGGGCTGCAGTCTTTACTGTGACTAGTAGAGAGCCCCAAGGGCAGTGAGTGCTAACAGTTTAGATGAGGAAGACTGTGTGTCCATGCATGTACATGCATGTGTACATGCGTGTCAGTCCGTGTGTGTGTGGAGTTTGTGTCTAAGTGGGGCTCAGTTTGGCTGATGCATTAGATAGCAGTCATGAGAAAAGCCACCCAGACAGCATAAGACAGCTTCTCCTCACAGCTGCTCTAAAATAAGAAAATAGGGGCTCAGAACTATCGCTTCTGAGAAAACCCTTTATACCCATTTAGTTACTGAAGGAAAGGGTTCATGGCACTAGCCTGGGAGGAGCCTGGGGGTGAAATCTGTCGTTCACAGGCACATTCCATGGGTTCATTTCTGGCCACATTCCTGACATTGTGTACCTTCAAAGGAAATCCAGCAGGTAAAGATGGGGACCCCTTCACAGGTGGTGAGAGAATCTGGTGAAATTCACACGTCCACTTTTTTGTTGCTGGAGGTTGGGGGGGGGATAATGGCAGGATGAGAAAAGGGGATCCATTTGAGCCGATGTGAGGACACAGCACTGGGAGTTACTGGAAAGATGAATGAATTAATGAATGGATGGACGGACGGACGGACGGACGGACGGACGGATGGATGGATGGGTGGATGAAAAGACATACACTAAGCACTTGTTATGTGCCAGGCACTGTGCTAAGCTCTCGGGGTACAAATACAAACAGTGAGAATCCTGCCCTCAAGAAGCTTACATTCTAATAAGCTGAGACCACATGTCTTGGGGACGGCCGGCCAGGGAAGGCACGTCTGGTCGCTTTGTAAACCTTAACGTGTTTTAGACTCGAAAGGATTAGAGCACAGATTTAGAGCTTGGAACGGACCTTGGAGACCATCAGGTCCAATGCTTTCTTTTTTAAAATGAGTAAACTGAGGCCCAGGGAAACAAAATTAGTTGCCCGGCGTCTCGCAGGTAAGTGACAGCTTTGGGATTTGAACCCCGGTTCTTTGACCTCCAATCCAGAACTCTTTCCGCTGTATCAGATGTCTCCCAGGTAGTAGCTTGAGGTGCATAAAGGCTAAATGACTTGCCCATAGTCATAAAGAAAGAAATTGAAGCCAGGTCTAAACGGATGGACCCCCCCCCACACACACACACACCAGGATGGGAAAGAGAGGGGTGGGGGGCCAAGTAGGATGGGATAGAAGGGTACCCTGGGTCCAGCACTGAAATACCTGGGAGTGAAGTAAGGGGAAAGGCAGGGGTAGGGGTGAGACAAACTGGTGTATTGTTGATTTGTAGAACGTGAGTGGCCGGCTGTGCCAGCTGTGCCAGCAGCATGCTTTCTCTGTCCCCAGTTTCACCACCACGCCTGTGGCGAGTATCCTATGTCAACATCATCATGCCTTCTGTGTTTGGCATCATCTGCTTGCTGGGGATCGTGGGGAACTCGATGGTTATCTTCACCGTGGTGAAGAAGTCCAAATTCCACGGGTGCAACAATGTCCCCGACATCTTCATCATCAACCTCTCCGTGGTCGACCTGCTCTTTCTCCTGGGCATGCCCTTCATGATCCATCAGCTCATGGGCAACGGAGTCTGGCATTTTGGGGAAACCATGTGCACACTCATCACGGCCATGGATGCCAACAGCCAGTTCACCAGCACCTATATCCTCACGGCAATGGCCATTGATCGCTACCTGGCCACAGTCCACCCCATCTCCTCGACCAAGTTCAGGAAGCCCTCTGTGGCCTCCCTGGTGATTGGCCTCCTCTGGGCACTCTCCTTCATCAGCATCACCCCAGTGTGGCTCTACGCCAGACTTATCCCCTTCCCTGGAGACACTGTTGGCTGCGGCATTCGCCTGCCCAACCCAGAGACTGACCTGTACTGGTTTACCCTGTACCAATTCTTTCTGGCCTTTGCTCTGCCCTTCGTGGTCATCACAGTGGCCTACGCACGGATCCTCCAGCGGATGACGTCTTCAGTGGCCCCAGCTTCTCAGCGCAGCATCCGGCTCAGGACCAAGAGGGTGACACGCACAGCCATTGCCATCTGCCTGGTCTTCTTTGTCTGCTGGGCACCCTACTATGTGCTGCAGCTGACCCAGCTCTCCATCAGTCGCCCCACCCTGGCCTTCATTTACCTCTACAATGCGGCCATCAGCCTGGGCTACGCCAACAGTTGCCTCAACCCCTTTGTCTACATCGTGCTCTGTGAGACCTTCCGCAAACGTCTGGTGCTCTCGGTCAAACCGGCTGCCGTGGGGCAGCTCCGGACGGTCAGCACTGCCCCCACTATGGAGGAGATGACCGAAACCAAAAGTGCCTGACACTCCCTCCATACTCCAGGCACTGCCAACAAACACAGCCAAGACAAGACCAGTTAATGGGGGGCTGGGGGGAGGATTATGGACATAAGACCCAGATAAAACTGGGTTCAGGTGATGCTGAGTCAACTGGGAGCCATGGTGAGAAACCAGGAATATGTCCGAACCCCCACCTCGGGAGGGCGGGCCCAGCAAAGGTCTGGGTGAGAGTGACGGAAAGCAATTGGATAAATGTTCCGTTTAACCTTCCAGTCACATCTCCTTATGCTGCACATACACGGTTGGCTTTGTCATCCACCATTTCCCCAAGGAGCAGCTGGGAAGCTTCTGGCTGGCTTCAGACTCAGGCCTCACCAAGAGCTGGAGGAGTGGGCTGGGAGGACCTGGGGGAAGGGGCTGGACCAGTGACCCCAAAGTTCTTCCTCATTTCTCCTCTGCATGAAACACCAAACCAAACCAGTTTTTCTCCTGAGATGGTGGATGAAGAGAGATGGAGAAAGTCTTCTCTCCCACTCTCTCAGCACCCCAACGACATCTAGCCCCTCTGCTTTAGCTGCTCGTCTTGGGAAATGCATGCTTTGGGGCGAGGGGGACTGGCAATCCCCTGCTGTCCCCCATGCCTGGAAGAGACCCTCCTTCCTTTCCTCAAAGGCTCAGCTCAGCTGCCACGTCCTTCCTGTACCCATCCCCTAATTCTGCCCCCTCCATCCTCCAGGGACTTTGCCTGGGTCTCTGCTTTGCTTCTCTAGTCCTTTAACTTGTATTATATTTATCCGTGTATCTGTCAAATCCCCTATTTGACTGTAAGCACGTTGCGTGCAGGGGTTATGTCATTGTTCAGCTTTGTATCTCTAACATGAAGACCAGGGACCTGCACACAGTAGGAGATTAATAAATGTTTGTTGTATTGAATTGAATTGAGAAGCCAGTACCTGCTAAGAAGACTAGGATAGTGAACAAGGCTGCCAACTTTGGAGGGGATGGAGAGTAGGAGAGGGGTTGAGAAAGGAAATGAAAACAACAAAAATTACAAAGCCTTTGTATATGCCGTGTGTTTACTCATCTGTGTATGCGTCATTTCCCCCAACAGAGTGTAAGCTCCCTGTGGGCAGCGGCTGTTTCCTTCTTGTCTGTGTATCCTTAGTGCCAAGCACAGTGCCCGGTATACAGAAGGCACTTAATAAATGTCTATTGGACTTCTTTTTTGTACTTCTCTCCCCTTCCCCCAATAGTGCCTTGCACATAATAAATACTCGGATTTTATATTGTACTAAATTGAATTAGAAAACCAAAAATTCCTCAGAAGAATGAGGGGGCAGAAACAAAGGCTTTTGTGCCTTCTTTTGTTCTGCATACATATGTATTTATAGTGCACATGTATTGTGTTTGCTCACCTGTTCATGCTTCAAGTCCCACCCCCACTGAATCCTCGAGGGGCAGACAGTGTTTCCTTTTTGCTTTCATAACACCATGGCTTACTTAGCACAGTGCCTGGCACCTAGCAGACACTTACTAAATGCTTACTGGATTGGACTGAATTAAATTGGATCTTGGGGAAATGAGCACAATTAAGCTACAGTACATGTGATTTCTGGGGCTCTCTCTGCCATCAGTAGAATTCACCAAAGATTAATTAAGCACCTACTATGTGCCAGACACCATGCTGGGCACTGGTGATGCAAATACAAAGGATGAAACCCTATGTGTTCAACACATTTAGGGTACACACACACACACACACACACACACACACACACACACACACACACACCCCTAATCCTCCATCTAAAGCAGTCTGAAGTCTCTCACTGGTTTAGAGCTCTCCAGATTGGAGGAAGAAGAGGGAGTCACTTGGCTCAGGCAGAGTTAAATCCTAGAGGCTGCACTCCAGGAAATGAAAACAAAAATAGAAATAAAAATAAAAATAAAAATACAGAAGGGAGAGGGAATGTGTCTCTAAATCCACAAGGAGGGCTCAGCCAGATAAACCGTCTTGACTGTACCTGTCAGGCTTGAGTGAGGGTGGGAGTTCAGCTGCCTCTTAGGAGCCCAGCTCTGGGCCCCCCCTCTGGACCATGGCTGGAGCTCAGGGGCTCTCCCCCGGCCCCTCCCCATTTGATCTCCCTTAACAGCCCCAGCAGGGGCTCACTCACTGGGAGATCTGGCCGGAACAAGGACCTGGAGACTATTATAGCCTGGACCACCGGGAGGCAGCCACCATCTTCTTCTAGAGCTCAAAGAAAGGCACCCGGGCACAGTCTACACCATGCACCACTCCTAAGGTGAGGAGCTTCTCGGCAGTTGCTGATGACCTGGTGGTATCAGTTCTGTGCTGACAACCACCCTGAGGACATGGGCAGCTCTCCGCAGTCTGGTTATCACCATTCACAGCAGAATCATCGCCTTATCTGTAGCTTCTGGTTAGCTCCCTTTGGGGATGGTGCCTAGTGCTGGTCTGAAGCAATGGAGTGGGGTTGGATGGGCATGGGAGGAAAGCCTTCCCCCGCCTTGGGGGTCAACTGGCAACAGACAAGGGATAAAGCAGTGGGGGGGAGAGAGAGGAGCATTTCTTACCTCCTTTTAATAAGATAATGTAATAATATTATATATAATATAAAATTAGCATTATATAACATAGAATTATTTATTACCCCCTTTAGATAAGACAATGTAATAGTATTTTATATAGTATATAATAATTATTATATAATACTATAGAATAATTTATTGCCCCCTTTAAATAAGATAATGTAATAGTATTTTTATATAGTATATAATAATTATAATACTACAGCATAATTTACTGTCCCCTTTAAATAAGATAACATAGCAATATTTTATCTATTATATAAGTATTATTATATGGTAATCTATAATAATTCATTACCTCATTTTGACAA
>NW_020943070.1:1156995-1204562 GCF_900497805.2 Vombatus ursinus | reverse complement strand
ATTCATTACCTCATTTTGACAAGATAATGTGATAATATTTTATCTATCATATAATTATTATTATTGCGGTTCTGGCTCTGTGACTCTGTATGATTCTGTGAGGTTTGCAAAGTGCTTTGCATACATTATCTCCTTTGATCCTCACCGACTGCCCATCTGGCAGGCAGCCCATGCTGGCTCAGGCACTAGAGGGTGACCCACACCAATTTGGCATGCTGAGCAGGATCCAGGAGGAGATGAGAATATTATGGAGCTAAACTATCATGCAATGGTCCAATACTTCTTGGCAGATGGAGGTTGTGAACCCCCAAAGATGGGGGGGGCACTTGGAAAAGTTAAATAAGAGCATGGCATTCACACAGGCTATGCTGGGGCTGGCATGCCTCTGCCCTCTGCTCTGTTTTCCGTATCCAGAACAGATGTACGCTCTGTGCCCCACTGCCCCAGGCTCCAATTGGATGCCAATCACTGCTGCTCTCCTAGTTGGCTGGTCCAAGTTGGTCAGAGTTAAGGAAAGGATGCGCCAGTCATGGAGAGTTAGGGCGTTTGGAACCATGGAACAGCTACGATGCCTGCACATAGTGCCAATGCCATGGACAGACAGATGAACTTCTTCAGACTGTTACTTTTTAGAAACTGTTGCTGAACCGCAGTTTTGGTCAATGAGCCAGAACAGCCAGAACTCCTGGGAGAAGTTAACCATACAACTGTATAACTCAGAGTCATAACCAGCATGGGGCAAATCGAACTTTGTTCAGGAAGCCAACATTCAGGGGTGCATTTCCTACCCATGGAGACCACTGTGCCTATACACCTCCCCACAAGGTTCTCTGGAGTCATGGGACACAACTATGCCTATCTGCTACACCCAAGGGCCTGTCATGCAGGGCCCCTCACATAGGACCACCTTCCTGTCCATTTCCCTTAGGTCTCAGGGCTGGCATTCTCTGATGGGATGGACTGCCCCTACCTGGCACAAGCACACCTCTGCTCCTTCCTCTAACCCAATTCCCACCCCCAAGCGGCTGAGTTTTCCCTTTGTACAGTTTACGCTAGTTAGGACTGGTCTAGGGGCAGCTAAGTGGCACAACGCCCTGCAGTCAGGAGGACCTGAGTTCAAATCCGGCCTCAGACGCTTGACACTTATTGGCTGTGTGACCCTGGGCAAGTCACTTAACCCCATTGCCTAGCCAAAAGAAAAAAAAAAAAAGACAAACAGGACTAGTTTAGTAAGTATAATGGGAATCAATTAATCGAAAGCATTTATTAAGTGCGTACGGTGTTCCAGGCTACGTGCTAGGCACTGAGGATTCAAGACAAACATAAACAGTCCTTGCGCTCAGGGGACGGCACGATAGCTGACACGCTAACGTCGCTAAAACCCTGTGAAGTAGCCCGTGGAAGGATCGTGGCCATTTCACATGTGTAGGGCCTGTGGCACAACAAGGGGCAGAACCAGGAATCAAAGCTGTCTTTGGCTTCAAGACCAGGCCTCTTCCTATAGATCCATCAACTAGCATTTGTTCGTCAAGATGAGGCATACGTTTTTGGACACGGCCAATGAGGAAATTTGATTCACTTGACTATGCACATTGGTTCTGAGGGGTCTCTGTTTCTTTTTCCAACTGGAGGAAGGAGAGAAAGTAAATGCTTGTTAATTGGAAAAAAATTAAATTTAAACAACTGTTTTAAATGACCATGTACCTGGCTGGCAGTGTGCTGGAGACATAGAAGACAAAAGTAAAAGTCCCTGCCTTCAAAGAGCTGCCATTCCATCGAGAGAGCTAATATAAGTATAGACAGAATCGATTCAATGTAAACACCAGGCAGATTGTACCTCATCTCTCTCGCTCTCATCTTGGCCTCTCAAGTATGGACACCTTCCTAGATCCCTGGCGTTGGGAAGGGAGTTCTGGCAGGGGCCCTGGCTGGATGTGGCTGGCTCCTGCTCCCAGGAGGGCTCCCTGAAATGCTGGGAGAAGAACATGCCCTTCTCAGAGCTCTATGAGCCTCTATGCAAAGATGGCCAGCGGAGCCCTCTTATAACCAGGGACACAGGGGAATAGGAGCAACCTATGGAAGCTGATGAATTCTCTTCAGCCAGGCCCTGGAAGCTCTGGTCTTGGGGTAACTTTTTTTTCTCAG
This sequence comes from Vombatus ursinus, assembly GCF_900497805.2. Lineage (NCBI taxonomy): Eukaryota > Metazoa > Chordata > Mammalia > Diprotodontia > Vombatidae > Vombatus > Vombatus ursinus. Next base: position 1,202,417 of record NW_020943070.1, on the reverse strand, counting down.
CCAAAGACAAGTGTGATTAGAACATGCACCATACTGGCCAGACTCTTAAGGAATCGAAGCATTTGTATCGCTAATGCAAGAGGGCCAGATCTCAGGAATCCGAGCCTCTTAACGAAGACAAGACGAGTCTTATATACAGGAAGACCTTGGGAGGGATCCAGGAGTGGCCAAGTAGTCTGGGGTGACTGGAGGATCTGGATGGGAGTGGCCAGTAAGCTAGAGTGAACAGAACACCCGGCACCTGGATCACATGGCCAAGGGAGAATGGAGTCTAGATAGTATTAAGGATGGAAGTGGCGAGGGGCAATATGGAGGTAACAGAACAGAATTGGGAGATTGGGGGTAGCCACAAGGAAAGGCCAATTGAGTGGATTACATGCTCAGGCAAATGCCAGAGATCTGGGAAACATCCTGGGATTTTCCTTTTTGGGCTCCAGATCCCAAAGACATGGTCTTTTCCTCTTAGGGGTTCAGATCCCATTCCCATCATTCCCCCCTCAAACAAATGGGACCCAAATTCTTTTGGAGTAAGGGGCCAGGGTCTTGGCTTTTGAAACCGCTTCCTGCTGGCAAGGGGCGTAGAGCTGTTTGGGGTCACTTTCTCCTGAGGAAGCGGCGACACTTCCTTTATCTTGAGCAAAGAATCATAGACTCACAGAATTTCTGGTTTGGAAGGGGTCCTAAGGCCAGATTGGACAAGAATGCCCACTCTGGCATCTCCAGCAGGTGTTCAAGCGGTCTGTGCTTGAAGACCCTGGTAAGGTCAAACTCACCTTCTGAAGGCGGCCCGTCCCACTTCGGGACAGCCCTGTTTGCTAGGCAGTTTTTTATTACATGAAGCCAAAAATGGATTTCTTTGTGGATTTCTGCCCCGCCGCTTCTGGTTCTGCCCTCAAGGGATGAGCAAAGCAAAGCTACTCAGAGCCTGTCCAGCTATGAGCCTCCTGGTGAACCCAGGCAAGTCAGTTCACTTCCTGCTGTGGACCTAAGATTCCTCAAGCAGTCACATACACACATCTATGTATACACACCTATGTGTTTATATATGTATAACCACCTGGTTATTAAGGCTAGTAGAATCTGGACTTGAACCCACGTCTTTCTCCTCCAAGCCTATCACTCAGCTGCTATGGAGTCAGAAGGTTTGGGTTTGAATCACTTCATTTCCCTGGGCCTCAGTTTCCTCCTCTGTGAAATGAGGGGGTCAGACAAGATGGCCTTTAAGGTCCCTTTCAGCTCTCACCCTAGAGGCCTATGGGTCAGGAAGGATGGTTGTGGCACCTGAGTGAGGTTTGAAGGGAGGGATTCTAAGAGGTTGGGGTGAGGAGGGAGAGAATTCAAGGCATGGGGCACAGCCTATGCAAAGGCACATAGGTGGGAGATAGAATGTCCAACTCCCTTCACCTGAAAAAAAAAAAGGTCAGTGTTTTATTGCCCCTTCATTCTGCCGGTGAAGAAGCTAGAACTTGAGTGGGAAAGCTGTTTTTTCCACAATCACACAGGCAGGAAGGACGCAGAGCTGGTCTTTGAACTCCATCTTCCAAAGCATCATGAGGCGGCTGTAAAGTCATTCAGCTCTAGTTTTCTCTGTCACCTGCAGGGCTGCCCACTGCCAAATGGAGCTAGATGAAGCTAGAGTGGAAAGTTAACCCACTACCCAGGGGGTGACCGAGGGCAGCCACCTGATAGCCTGGCCTGTAGAATAAAGAAGAAACTCTGCAGGGAGGGGGAGGGCGATGTCACTCGCTGCTCTGGAAACGCAGGGGGAAGGCAGCAGCCTTGGCGATTTGGCACATCTGTGCTCATCTGCACAGACGTTTGCAATCCACTGGCAAGGAGGAGGGCAGCTGGGATTGCTGCCAGGGGCCCCTGCCCCTCTCCACACCTGTCCCTCTCCTCTCTCCTTGGCCCCCAGGCTCCTGGAGGGCAGGCAGGTAGCTTTGGCTGCATTTCCTTTGTTGGGTAGAAAGTAGCCAACGACACACACAGAACTAAGTGGCATTGTGACTGATGCTGCGGAGGTGAACCACAAACCGTGCCTGCCTGAGACAGCTCAAGAGGTCTGCTCCAAGTGGGCAGAGAGACGGCTGGGGCCCAGGAATGGCCTGACCTGAGAAGGGCCCCCTCCTTGGCTCAGCCAGCTTTAGGGGGGATTTCTTTCAGGCGGAGGCTGGCTGGAATGGTCCTGAGGCGTCGGCCGGCTCTCGAATGCTGTGATTTTTGTGAAATGATGAAGAGTGGGGTCAGACGCTTTCTAACCGTGGGACCTTGGGTGAGTCAGGTCACCTAGGGGTGCCCTGGTGCTCCTGACAGAGAGCCCTGGATCTGAGCACGGCCCCTGGTGGCAGGAAGACCTCACACCCAGCCCCAGGAACTTCTGGGCTGTGTGACCCTGAGCGAGTCACTTACCCTCCCTCAGGCCTGGATTCCTCCTCTATGAAACGAAGGCATTGGACTCAGCAATGTGTCAGTGCCCTCCAGCTCGGCTTCTATAATCTATGACTGATCTATGATCAGTCTGTGACTCAATTTTTTCATCTGCAGCACCTGCCTCACAGGGTTATTTGGAGGATCCAGAGAGGAAGGATGTGAAGCATTTGGAAAACCTTAAAAGAAAAGCTTGTGCTGCTTTGATTCTGAGAGGTGGGGAGGGGCAGACCCCAGTCCCCAGGGGATTCCATTTGGGAGGACTGATCAGGAAGGAGGGATCATAAGAAATGAGAGCTGCCAGGGGCCGTGGAACATCATCCAGTACCGTGTCCACCTTTTACAAATGAGGAAACTGAGGCCCAGAAAGGAGAAGTGACTTGCCCAAGGTCACACAATTAATGGCAAAGCTCAAACTCAAACTCAGTTCCTCTGGCTCCATATCTACTCTGGCCCTTTCCCCTACAACACAATACCTCCCTATTTGTGTCAAGAATAGGGTATCTGGGGGCAGCTAGGTGGCGCAGTGGATGGAGCACCGGCCCTGGAGTCAGGAGGACCTGAGTTCAAATCCAGCCTCAGACACTTAACACTTGCTAGCTGTGTGACCCTGGCCAAGTCACTTAACCCCATTACCTAGCCAAAAAAAAAAAAAATAGGGCACCCAGGGTTTTGCCCATCATTCAAACCGAGAGCTATTAACAAGAAGTCCTTCCTGGCTTCATTATTCATTTATTCACTCACAAGCATTTATTAAGCTCCCAATGTATATAAACTCTGTGCTAGGTGCTGGAAGGTATGTCAGGCTAACACTGGCACTGTGTTATGGGCACTGCACCCATGGAGGCTCATGGGCCAGTTGAGAGGTGAGATCTATACACAACCCTGACAAGCAACATATAAACACGTACGTACATATATACACACATATATCTATGTGTGTATATATGTATATACATACATATATAAATATATGAATATACTGTATAGGTACAGAAAAATATATGCATGTATATATGTGTGTATATACAGATAGCTAACCCACATTCAAGTCTTAGACACCATTGTGGTCTGTGATGATCCAAGATAATGAAAAAAGGAGTCCGTGTGGCTCAGGGAAAAGGGCATTGAGTTTCAATCTTGACCCTGACCCTTACTGGCTCTAGCACCCCAGTCCTAGAGATTTCAGTCAACTCATATGTAAAATGGGGATAATGCTACCTGGCCTCCCAGCTCACAGGGAGGCTGCAAGGCCAGTGCCCCATGACTAGTGCTTTGAACTGCTGTCAAAATGGGAGCTGACATCATTACAAAGGAAAGTGCCATCCCTCCCCCTCAAAAAAAAAAAAAAAAGATGCTCCCAATAAGCATTAGGAAGCTGGCATTCTGTATGTGCTGACTCACCCTGAGCCAGAGAAGGTTGGCTGGCCTCCGCTCAGGGTGATGACTTCCTGGAGTGTTAGGTACATGGCACAATGGAAAAAGGGCAGTTTGGGGCAAAGAGACTGCAGGATGCTGCCCCTGAGTCTAATATGACTGTCCCTATACTTGGCTACTTCCCTCCGTTCTCTGATAGGCCATAGCTATTAAGACACATACAAGGAATATATGTTACCTACACCCCACATGCCATATAGATCGTGTATGCTGCATGGAGGAGGTACTTAATAAATATTTGCTGTCTGATGATGTATTTATGTGTGTGTCTGTTATGTGCATATATCTGCCAATCAGAAGAGATTAAAGCCACACTCTGAAGACTCAGTACTTTTCCAGGGAAAGGAACAAGTCACAAATTCAAATATCCTCCTTCAGAAGCATTTATCTCTGATGCCTTAGGAAGACAATGAATTTTTGTTCTCATTGAAAAATGAGACATGCTCCATTCCTTTGTATGAGGAGAGACAGAGAGAGAGAGAGAGAGAGAGAGAGAGGTATAGAACAGGCATAGAACAGTGCATATATTGGCAGATTTTTTCAATATATTGACTAGTTTTGCTGATTTTTCCCTTCTTCCTCTCCTTTTTAAAAAAATTCTTTGTTATACGAGGTGCTTTCTTGGAAGGAAGGAAAGGATACAGAGAGAAATTTAGGTGATGGAAAAACAAAAGATAGAACTAAAACATTTTAAAAGAGATTCTCAGGCAGCTAGGTGACGCAGTGGATAGAGTACCGGCCCTGACGTCAGGAGGACCTGAGTTCAAATCCAGCTTCAGACCAAACACTTGACATGTACTAGCTGTGTGACCTTGGGCAAGTCACTAAACCTCAATTGCCTTACCAAAAAAAAAAAAAGAGAGAGAGATTCTCTGTCTTTTTCAATTCTCCTCACTCACCATCCAGGCCACCCTCTCTGGTTAGAGATTAACATGCTTGGTGGTGACCCAAAGGGATCACAGCCACACCACGACCTCCTGCTCCAGTCAGGGCCCCTTGCCCTGCCTGGCTGAAGGACACTCTCCGGGAAGGCCTACCCCTCCCAGGCTGCTCTCTTCTACGGCAGCCAGGCCCCTGGTGATCTTCCCTTGACTGTGTGTGGTGGCCTCCCCCGGTTCCCTGGGAGCTGCTCTGCTCCCCAGGCTTCAGCTGGGCCCAGGGTTGGCTACTCCCAGGAAGGCCTTCTGATGATCTCCTGGCCCAGCCTCTGGCGGCCAGTTTTCCTCCCTAGGGGATGGAGTTAAAAGGCTGAACTGGGAAGCTGAGGCAAGGTCTCTGCCTGAAGGGATTTGGGCAGGCGGTTTTAATATCATTCAGCACCAACTCAATACTGGCCTGAGAGATGCAAGTCACTGAGCTGGGGGCTGGGAAAACAACGAAGAAAAACAACACAGTCCTTGCCCAAAGGGGAGAAAACCTGTGCACAAATTAGGATGTCACAGAGGGGCAAATGTGGGCAAGCCAAGGCCTCTCAGGGGCCGCATCATAAGCACGGGCCTGCCAGATAAGGAACAACATGAGATCCTCTCCTGGACCAGGAGCTACCAGCAGCTGATGGCCAAGAGCAAGCCAGGCCTCAAGGTAGGCAGCCGTGCCCCACACAGGACAGCTAGAGTCTGTACAGAACTTTCCTTAGTTTACCTGCCTTCTAGTGGGGCTGTCTGAGGGAAGAGAGAAGTGAGTGCAGAGAACATTTGGGGTGTTTTACGTCACTATTTCTGTTCAAATTAAATGTTTTTTCTGAGTCTATGCTATGTGCCTAGGTTCTTGTCAGCCCAGTAATAACTGAATATCTAGGTTCATATGGACTCAAACCAAACACTTGACACTTAACTAGTCGGATTTGAACTCAGGTCCTCCTGACTTCAGGGCGGGTGCTCTATCCACTGCACCACCTAGCTACCCCCTTCATGTATCTTTTATTCATATTTTTTTCAGTGTATTAATACCCAGTTACGTTGATAAACCACGATTTATTCAGCGTTTCCCCAAACTGTGATGGAAGCTGCTTACGGGTTTGTTTTGTTGGTGCCCAGCATGGCACTTTAGCCATAACAGATGCTTAATTAAGTTTTATTGAATTGAATTTGTGTTTCTATTTCTGAAAATTATTCCTAATTATTTACTACTTAACCACTGGTAACTGTGCATTACTCTTCCCCCCCCATTTCCTTACATATTCTGGTTGTCAGGTTTTTATCATCCCCACAAAGAATGGGCATTTGCTCCTTTGCAAGCATTCGGGCTAACAAGCACATTTAACATAGAAATGGTTTTTAGTGGTTGTGTCTTGTTTTTTTTTTTAACATGATAAAGAAAATGGAAAGGACTGAGACCTAGGCTTACAGATAATTAAGATAGTCCCATATATACATATTTTTTTTGGCTAGGCAATGGGGTTAAGTGACTTGCCCAGAGTCATACAGCTAGTAAGTGTTATGTATCTAAGGGCGGATTTGAACTCAGGTCCTCCTGAACCCAGGGCCGGTGCTCTATCCACTGTGCCACCGAGCTGCCCCCTGTAATGACTAATACTGATAGACTTAACTCTTCTCAGCAATACAAGGATCTAAGACATCTCCAAAGGCCTCATGATGGAAAATGCTATCCACATCCAGAGAAAGAACTGTGGAGTTTGAATGCAGATCGAAGCATACTATTGCTATTTTTTTTCTCCTGTTGTGTTTTGTTTCCTCTTTCTGGTGGTTCCTCCTATTGGTTCTAACTCTTCCTTACAACATCACTAATGTGAGAATACATTTAATAGGAATGTATATGTAAGGCCTATATCAGATTATGTGCCATCTTGGGGTGGGGGGGAGGAAGAGGGAGAAAAATTTAAAACTCAAAAGCGTATGGAAGTGATTGTTGATAAATCAAAATAAATTAATTTTAAAAATAGGGGGAAAAAAAGATGTCAGCCTTACTCTTCCTTCCAGAGTCATCGACGTCCGGTGGCAGGACAAAAGTCAGGACAACTGGCCCAGCCAAGGGCAATCAAAGAATCTTTGAGTCAGAAAGGACTTCAAAGACCATTGAGCCCAACCAGTCTCTGAATAAGTAACCACGGAGCAGTCACGAGCCTGCAGCTTGACACTATCTAGTGCAGGGACATGAACTCCTTTCCATCTTTAATAGAGTTAATTGTTAGGAAGTCAGGCCTCTAGTTATGCCTTTTGGAACTAAGCAGAACTAGACTAATCCCTCTTCCATGTGAACCCTTCAAATCCTTAAAACCATGTGCGTCCCACCCTCCAATTTTTCTTTTCTCTAGGACAGACATTCTTGGTTCCTTCAACAGATCGTTATTTGTCAAGGACTTCAGGAGGTAAAATAAATCAGATGCTAATGCTCCCTGAGTTCCTCTAAGTCTTAAAAGAACTTCCCAGAGTCTGAGATGTGGGAGGCCCCCAAAATAACACATCTGCACTTCAGGAGGGAGCCCCTGCTCCCTCTATTATATATTTACAACCCATAAGGCCTTTCATCAGCCCGGAGCCATACAGGGTGGATGGAGGCAGTCCTGGTGAAGCTCATTCAGAAGGCCTTAAGGGAAGAGCTTGGAGAGCCCGGCAGATCATTCCATTCCCAACAAACTGGCCGGTCTGGTAGCTCAGCTCAGACAATAAAATGATAGATAGGCACGTAAGAAGAGGGGGTGAGCCTGGAGCCAGAAGAACTGGGGGGCGTCTATGGACAGAGCCCCGATCCTGCAATTCCTAGGGTCGGCAGTACAGAGCCTGCCTATGGTTTGTGACCATGTCACTCCCCGGGCTCTAGGAGCAAATACAAACCCTTTGTTGGGTGTTCAAAGACCTTCACAAGGCCCATCCCACATTTTTGAGCTTATTTTGCCTTGTTTTCCTTTGTATTCTCCACATCCCCGTGAAAATGGCTTCCTTGCTGTTCCCATCTCCTCTCTCCTTGACTTTGCCCTGGCTGTCCCCCATGCCTAGAATGCCCTCTTTGTATTTACTTGGCATATATTGGTTCTATATCGTTTTCCCTTGAAGGCAGGATCTGTTCACTTTTGTTTCTACATCCTTCGTGCCCAGCACAGAGTGAATGCCTGCTGGATGCACATGCTCTCACTGTGGAACCTTAGGTCATCTGGTTACCAGTAGGGACGATCCCAGGATCCCGACAGGAAAGGGGAGCCTGCGGAGGGGCAGAAGAGAAAGGGAGGTCAACCACTAGAGGGCGGCCAGCTGCCTAAATTCCCCAGGGGATGAAGGTCCTCTACCCAATAATGCCCCTCGGGTATAATGTGGGTAGGGCCCAGGTTGCTTGACCTGGGAATGGAGACTGGACTGCCTTGTTAATGGGAGATCTGGGCAACTCTCTTCCCTACGAAAAAGCGTTGTTTCATTCTTTGCACGTGCACCTTCAGGGCCTTAGCAAAGTGCCCAGCATACAGTAAGCACTTAATAAATGCTTAGCTGATTGAGTAATTGGAATGATTAATCTAGGATCTCATCTGGGAAACATTGACATATTTACTCTCACTGTGGTCTTGATTTAACCAAGCTGTTCAGTAGTTTCAGTCACATCACACTCTCTATGACCCCATTTGGGGTTTTCTTGGCAAAGATACTGGAGTAATTTACCATTTCCTTCTCCAGCTCATTTTACAGATGAGGAAACCGAGGCAAGCAGGGGTTAAGTGACTTGCCCAGCATCACACGGTAAGTAAGTGTCTGACTCTGGATTTGAACTCAGTAAGAAGAGTCTTCCTGACTCCAGGCGCGGTGATCTATCCACGGTACCACCCAGCTGCCCAAGGGCGGGGCAAAGTTATCCAATTTTTCACTTCTTCCTTAGATCGCATAAAAATCATGTTTAAGCTGCTTTTTTAATATGCCTTTTGGGTATCATTGTAGGTTAATGCTCAAAAATTTGACACATTTTATCATTATAAATGTTATTTCCCTATAAATTTTTCCGTGTTAGTGATACACAAAAAAAGATGAAGATTAGTAGATGTATGGCATATATCACTGCCTTACTAAAGATATTTATTACTTCAATTTGTTTTTTGTTTTTCTTGGATTTTCTAAAGAAATAATCCTGTCATCCGAAATTGGGATATTTTAGTTTCTTCAGCCTACTTTAATAAATATTTATTAAGCAACCACTATATGTCAAGCACTATGGTTGTTGTTGAGTTGTTTCACTTGTGCCCGACTCTTTGTGATCCCATTTGAGGTTTTCTTGGCAAAGATACTGGAGTGGTTTGCCATTTTTTTCTCCAGTTCATTTTACAAATGAGGAAACTGAAGCAAACAGAGTTAAATGACTTGCTCAGGGTCACACAACTAGTAAGTATCTGAGGCCAGATTTGAACTCAGGTTCTTCTGACTCCAGGGCCAGTGCTGTGTTCCCTATGGTGCCACCCGACTGCCCTTAAGCACCATGATATAGGTCCCTAGATATAGAAATGAAAACAAAACATTGCCTGTGCTCAAGGGGGTTACATTTCTTCTGGAGGGACAGAACACATGGACAAAGAAAAGGACAAAGTATATTAGGAGGCAGCATCAGGTGGTGGAAAGAGAACTGGACAGGATTCAAATCTCGGGGTTCTGCCATTGTCTGACTACCTGAGTGACCTTGGGCAAGTTATTAACATTCTCTGGACCTCAGTTGCTTCCTTTGTAAAATGAGAGAGTCTGCCATGTTGGGAAGAGAGGAGGGACAAAAATTTGGAACTCAAAATTTTTTTTAATAAATGTTTAAAGCTGTCTTTGGTGTAATGGAGTGGAATGGAATTGGAAAAAATAAAATGCTATTTAAAATTTAACCCAGAATGCCCCAAAGTGAGAGAGGTGGACAACTGACCTCTGAGGCCTCCCCCAGCTCCAGATCCAGGGTCCTGCAAAGGTTGCACTAAACATCTTGGGGGAGGGGGCTCCAGGAAGACTTCATAAAAGTGCTGGCATCCGAACTGAACCTTGAAGAAAGCCAAGAATCCTGAAACACAGACACGAGGAGGGATGGCAATCCAGGCGTGGGGGCCGGCTTTTACAAATGTGTGGAGGTGGGACTCTCTAAGAGTCCTGTTTGGGATGAGACCAGGCTAGAACGTGAACTAGAACCAGGCGTGGAGTCTTGCATTTTATAGACAGGTTAAGGATTTTATAGACAGGTTAAGGATTTTATACAGACAACAAGGCACCACTGGAGTTTTTGAGTACGGCAGTGACATAGTAAGCAGACTGTTTCAGCAGCTGTACGCAGGATGGACTGGAGAGGGGAGAGAAAGGAAGCAGGGACCACCCGGATGAGGGGTGATGAGGGCTTGGAGTTGGATGGCGATCATTCTCAGGGAGAGTTCAGACCCACCACCACGCTGCGCTCTCTCCCCTCCCTAACTTCCCACCTCTTTCTCCGGCAACAGTAATCAAATCCATACCACCATTTCTGGAAAGGATGTGTCGTTGATGGAACTATGGTTCCAGTCACTATCCCTGTGACTTTCCAAACCAAAACGTACTCGTTTACTTCTTTCCCAGCTCTGATCCTCCCTCTCTGGACCTCTCCACTGTCCCCCAGAAGCCTTCTCACCCTGGAAGATGCCTCCACTCTTGAGGACTTTACACCTTGGAAGGCCCCTCTGTCCCCACGGCCTCATCCTCCCATTGGCGAGTTCCTCTCCGAACCCCCATTTGAGGAAGTACCCAGACCAGTCACACATGACTTTACTCCCCCCAGCTCTGCTCCTGGCCCTTAGGTATTCTCCACCATGCTCCCACCTGGGTACCTTCTCCCTGCAACCCGTACTTTTCAGCTCCCCCCCTGGATGTGCTCCTACCTCTTTCTGGACTTCATCATCTTGACCGGGCTGCCTTCTCACCCTGGAACATCCCTCTGCCGAGCCAGCCCTCCTTTCCCATTGGTGAGTCTTTCTAGAGCCTCCATTGTAAGGACCGGCCTGGCCAGCCTTGTGTCAGCCCTTTTTGCCTACACTTCTGACTTTCCACGTTTCACTACCATGACCCCATGCAGATACCTTTTCCCTCCCTCTCTATCCCCCCTTTTAAGCTTCCTTTTATGTGTTTTTTTCCCAATTTAAAGGTAAGCTTCCTGGGGGCAGAGACTGCCTTTCTGTCTGCTTTTCTTTATCTTTTCAGCCCTTAGCATAATGCCTGGTACATAGTAAGACTTAAATAAATACTCCTTGACTTGGCCGAAATACCCGTCCCTGGCCACACTCTTATAAGCTCTGTCTTACCCTGTTAGAATAGAACCTCCTTGGGGGTAGGCATTATCTTGCTTTTTGAATTTATATCTCTAGTACTTAGCATCTACAATGTTTCTTAAATATTCACTCATCGGTTCAGGAAAAATCCTCCTATTCCAATACATTTAAAAATTTTAAACATAAATGGATGCTATTTTTGATTAAAACTTCTTTTGCATCTACTGATGCTATCAACGGCCCTGGCAGCGAGGTGGGCACCCACCAGCTGACCATCACAGCCTGTTGTCATTGTCCATCTAGACTCAAGAGACCCACCGGGATCTTGCCCATCCCCCACAGAGCCAAACGGCTGTCCCAGGCATTCCCCCTCAATCTCATCCTAATTCCATCACCATGCATTTTGGTATCTTCTCTCTTTTTTATTTATTTATTTTATTTTGCTTTTTTTGGTGAGGCAATTGGGGTTAAGTGACATGCCCAGGGTCACACAGCTAGTAAGTGTGAAGTGTCTGAGGCAAGATTTGAACTCAGGTCCTCTTGACTCCAAGGCCAGAGCTCTATCCACTGCACCACCTAGCTACCCCAAATGTGGTATCTCCTCACTCCAGTCATTCAAGGCAGCAATGGATTTCATAGGCCCTGGAGGGGACCTCCCTCATCCCTAAAGTGGTGGTAGTATTATCACCTTCCTCCCAGGGCTATTGTTAAGATCAAATGGGACACTATTAGTGCTTAGCATAGTACCTGGCACGTAGTAGGCACTATATAAATGTTAGCTATTATAATTATGAGCCAACATTCAAACATATTAATAAATGCTGCTTAGGTGGCACAGAGATAATCTACTATTGTTTTTATAATTTCTCCTTTAGCTCAAGTATTGGTTAATTAATTTTTTTTTAAAAAAATTACAAGTAAATCCATATCTCCAATTCTTCTTATTATTTTATTGTATTAATCAATCAAAATAAGCATTTATTAAGTGCCTACTTGAGTGAGCTCAGTACTGTGTTGGAAGCTGGAGTTATAAGCACAGAAATGAACGCCTCTGCTTTCCAAGCATCCATTCCAGGTTAATGGAATCTATGCAATTTGTGCCTTTCTAAATTTCCCTGGAGCCTCTCTACACACAGGAATATGATCGATTTCTAGGGGCATTTCAAGGACATTTAAAAAAAATTACTGGGGAACCAGGAATGTTAACCTTAGAGAAGACTTAGTGGGCACCATCCCTCCCTTCGATGTTCAGTCTCCGCCATCAGAATAGAAGACCCTCAGGGGCAAAGGTTGTCTTCTTTTCGGTTCTGTATTCCCAGCACTTAGAACACGGCGTAATAACTGCTTCTTCATTCATCATTTAATGCATTCAGACTTGACGCTGGTCCTCCACTAAATAGAGGGCTGTCAGTTGGAAGAGGGATCAGTCTTATTCTGCCTGGCCTTAGAAGGCACAGCCAAGAGCAAAGGTGGGGGATGACTGCAGGGAGGCAGATTTAGGACGGCTCTCCCAAAGTGGGTCGGGCTGTATCCCTGCCCCTGCAAAGGCTGAGTGACCACTGGCAGGGACAGTGCACTGGAGAGGCAACGGCTGTTCAGGCGTGCACCATGGAAACCAGCTAATCTGACCCCCTCATCCTGCAGAAGAGAAAAGGAAAACATGAGGAAGGTACGAGACTTGCCCAAGGTCACACTGGGGGTGTCTGAGGCAGGAAGTGAGGCCAGTCATCTTCTGATTCATGGGGCTCACGTAGAGAATAACAGTCAGTCATTTAGTAAGTAAATGCGCATTCACTGAGAGCCTACTCTGGGCCAGGCCTGTGAGCTCTGAAATCCTCAAAGAGCTACCAAAATTTGTTTTAAATTATATATATAGTGTGTATATATGTATGTGCATACTATATGTATATGTATATACTATATATACACATATGTATATATAGTGTGTACCTATGCATATGTGTGTACAGGCAAATACATATACAGATACATAAATTATATATATATAGTGTGTAGGTACGTATGTGCATACTATATGTATATGTGTATGTATATACTATATATGCACATATGTATATATAGTGTGTACCCATGCATATGTGTGTACAGGCAAATACATATACAGATACATAAACTATATATACATGTATATGTATATGTGTATATACTGTATATACATACATATATGTATATAAATAGTATGTGTGCATATGTGTATAGGCAAATACATACACATATTTATATGTCTGCATTGTTTTCCTATACATGCATGCAAACACATGCATGAAAGAATTGGGGTTTGGCCAACGTGGGGAACCGCCAGTATAGGAATTCCCTCTGCCTGTGCAGATTGTAACACGTGTGATTTGGTGGGGAGCCCTGGAGAGTCTTCTGAGACGCCCAGAGGATCACAGCCTGGTTAACCCCTGCCCTGGGGTCAGCAGCTTTTGAGGAGGGACTTAGCTTTTCAGTTCGCTGTTCAGATTTGCCGCGGCTTTCCTTCCAAGGAACCAATGACTTTTAATTTCACGACCGCCATTGCCCTCCATGATCTTTGAGCCCGAGTGTAAAATCTGACGCTGCTTCCATTTCTTCCCCCTTTATTTGCCAGGAAATGATGGGACCAGTTGCCAAGATCTCAGTTTTTCTGATGTTAAGCTTCAAGCCAGCTTGTACACTCTCCTCTTTCACCCTCATCAGGAGTTTCTTAATTCCTCTTCACTTTCTGCCATCTGAGGGGTATTACACGCATAACTGAGATTGTTGATATCTCTCCCAGCAAACCTTAATTCCAACTTTTAATTTGTCCTGCCTGGCATTTCACATGATGTATCCTACACACAAGTTAAATAAGGTGATAGCGTACGACCTCGCCGTACTCTTTCCCCAGTCTTAAGCCAATCAGTGTTCCGTGTTTGGTTCTAACTGTTGCTTCTTGGCCAGCATGCAGGTTCCTCAGGAGCCAAATAAGACGATCTGTACTCCCGTTTCTTTGAGGACTTGCCGCATTTCGTCGTGACCCACACAGTCAAAGGTTTTAGCAGAGGTAGATGTTTTTCTGGAACTCCCTTGCTTTCTCCATAATTCAGTGAAAGCTGGCAATTTGGTCTATACATGTGTATTATATACATACATAAATGTATGTATTTTAGGTATGTGTGTAAATATGTGTGTGTTTATGTATTCAAATACATGCCTACACACACACAGACACACATACAGTCTATACATGTGATTTGATAACTCCTTCCACTAATGTAGCTGGTACCTTCTCTATAGTTTAGAGCCCTAGACAGCTGCCTGGGGCCCTAGGAAATCAAGTGACCTACCCAGGGTCACACAGCTAGTCTGGGACATTTGAACTCAGATCTTCCTGATTCTGAGGTCACCTCTCTATTCACTCTCCTGGGCTAATGTGATGGGTAAACAGATCAGCATCCATGTGATGGGATCTGAGGAAAGAGCGAACGGCTGGGGAGATCAGGCCAGCCGGCACATGAACGGAGTTTTGAAAGACTGAGGCTAAAGAGGAGAGGCAAAGAGGTAGGATGTCCCAGGCATGGGAGGAGAGGGAAGGCCATCTGCTCTGGGGCTGGGGGCTTTCGCGCCTCACCCACCAGCTGTGCTGCTTACAACAAAAACCATGGTCTCTGTGACAAGCTTCTCACCAACGGTAATCAGATGCTGCCCCCAGTAAATGAGGCACCGATATTTCCAAAGCAGCATCAGGGAGAAGGAGCTCGTGCCAGGCACAGAAGAAAGACTCACCGGGGGCTCTCCTTGGCAGGAGGGCCGGGTTGCCACAGCAACCAGCTACCTCCCAAGTCCACTCATTGTCTGGCTTTTGAATCAGGTTTCCTCCCTTGCAGCATCCCTGGTTCCCCGCCCGCCTGCCCACCAGCCAGCCTGCCCATCTTCTGGGGGGAAGGTTATTCAGAGAAGGCCCCTCAAGCCTAGCTTCAATCTCCCCTGGGTTGGCTGGGGCTACATTTATCTTCTTTTGATAACGAGGAAGCAAGATGGGGTGGCATCTCCTCCGCCCCGCCCCGTGTCATTTAAGTAAGAGCTGAAGAACCACCTGCGATTCTAAAACCAGGGTCTCCAGAGGTGCCCAGTTCAACCTCGTCAATTTACAGATGAGGAAACTGAGGCACAGGGAGGCATGGTGACTTGTCCAGGGTCACCCAGGCAGTAGGTGGCAAAGGCAGGTTTTGAACCCAGATCCTCTGCTTCCAGAGGCAGCCTGATGCTATTGTACCATCCTGACTCCCTTCAGAGCCGGTGGGAGATGTGGAGGGCGGTAAGGGACAGGGTCCCCAGTCAGTCAGCCTGGGCTTAACTCTAAACGTGAGAACCCACTAAATGTGTGACCCTGAGCAAGTCATTTGGTCCCCTCTGAGCTGTAGTTTGCTTCTCAGTAGAAAAAAAAAATAAAGCATCAGCATACTAGCAGCATTCGACTGCTGGGTCAAGTCCAGGGACATTGGATGAATTTTCTGGGTCCAGAGAAGTTCGATCTGCTTGTGAGGGAACCATCCCCGCCTCCCATTTCGCTCCTCCGACGCCTTCGCTACAACCAAGCCCTGCAGAAAAGTACTCCCTGTGTCCACCATCGGCCTTGACGCCCTACAAGCAGAAATTAATTTGTCTAAGGACACTTACTAGCTGTGTGACCCTGGGCAAGTCACTCAGTTTCCTCATCTGTCAAACGAGCTGGAGAGGGGAATGACAAACCACTCCAGTATCTCTGCCAAGAAAACCCAAATGGGGTCACGAGAGTCAAATACAACTGGACAACGAGAAGTGATGGGAAGGCTTGTTCACTTGGGTCTGTCGGCATTTCGAGCTGGGCACCTGGTGAGTCATTTCACCATTCCCACCCCCACCCCAAAGGCAACAGGGGCAGATCTCAAGGAAGAGCGTCTTCCCCGTGGCCCTTCAGCCCTGCAAAGCCTCCTTCTTTGGCATTTTCTTCCTTCAAGGCAACCGCTCAATAACTATTGATTCCATTGACTTTTCCCCCTTCTATCCTCACTCGTAGGGCAGTAACTTCAGGAAAAGGAAGGTCAGACATGAGCTAGAGCTTATTTCCCAGGGAACAGGGAAGGTGCTAAACAGAAAAGCTTCAGAGTGGGTCTGCCCACATGGGGGAGTGCAGCGCTGGCTGCCCCCCAACGCCTCCCCTGCCCCAGCATGAGATCTGGCATGGTGTCAACGGCTCTGTGACCTCCATGAAGTGCGCAGTCCACCCCCCAATGCCTTCCCTGCCCCAGCGCAAGGCCTGGCATGGTGTCAACGGCTCTGTGACCTCCATGAAGTGCGCAGTCCACCCCCCTGGGCACATACCTGTCTAGTGCATGAGGATCCAGAGGGGAAAGGGAGCTCAGGGGTCATCTGGTCCAACCCCCTCATTCTATAGATGGGGAAACCGGCTTTGGGAGGGAGGTGACCCATCTGGAGTCACGGAAGGAGGTCTACCACCCTCCTGCCTCTGTTTCTAGTTCATCTTTATTCAGCACTTGAACATCTGCAAGTAAGATTCTTTATCTCATCCGACCCTCACAACGGCCCCATGAAGTAGCTGCTGTTATTATCCCCATTCTACAGGTGAGGACACTGAGGCCCTGAGATAGGAGGGGACTTGCTTCTCCTCGTTTGACAGCCTTCTTTCTGGTCACTGCTGTCCACAAGCACTAAGACAGAGCCATTTGCTGCCGCCATAGAGGAGATCCCGGCAGAGCCCGAGCTGAAGAGTCCCTGGAGTCCACGGGGCCCTCCCGACGCCCATTTACAGACACCACTGTACGGATCAGATCGTCCTGCACGAGGGCCTTAACCACTTCAAAGACTTTGGCCTGATCATCCACACTAGAAAAACCAAGTGGATGAGAATGTGCAGTGTCGAGTGATTTATATGCAGCTGGAGGGACAATCCGTACTGCTGGTCCATGAGTGTGTGTGTGTGTAGAGCATATACACACATATGTTTATATCCATATGTATGAGTTAACATCCGTAAAGTGCTCTGTAAAATATAAAGCGCCATATGAATATGAGCGATAATAATGACAGCCCACGTTTAAATAGCAGTTACCACGTGCCAGGCACCGTGCTAAGCACTGCACAATTATCACCTCATTTAATCCTCATAATAACTGGCAAGGTTGATGATTATGATTGTGTATTGTGTATCCCCGTTTTACAGATGAGGAAACTGAGGCAGAGGTTAAGTGACTTGCCAAGGGTCATACAGCCAGTAGAGGTCAGAAGCAGGGGCTTAGCACATTCTTACTGAATAGAACAGGGTCACAGGGTCATAGATTTGGGGAAGAAGGACCTCAAACACTGTCCAGTCCAACATTTTGCTTCATTTTACTGAGCTGAAGTGTTTTGCCCGAGCTCACACAGGGAGTTTTGAGATGGCGGAGTCAGGGCACTTTTTCCGGATGATGCTTATCAGCAGCTGTACCACACCAGAGGCCAAGCACACACTGGATCCCAGCTTGTACCGCCCCCAGACCTAAAGATCCTCTGGGCCTACAAGAACCCTGTACATACACACACTCACACGCATGCACACACACATTCACACACACTTCACACACCATCCACACCCACATACACCCACATATGGCACACACCATACACACATTCATGCATATCCCATACACATACCGCACACACACCCACAACATACACCATACACCCACACCACACACACATTTACCCACACCCAAATACACACACACCACACATGTTCATTCATACATATATTCACACACCATACACAGACATGCCATACACACTCACAATGCACTCACACACACACACACACACACACACACACACACACACACACAGAGTCTCTGAGAATCCAAAGCTGGTTCTCTTGCATTTCATCTGCTCACAGAGCCCAGCATCTGTCCCGCTGCAGCCTCAGGGCCCCCCTCCCGCCTCCCCTCCCACCTCCTCTCTCCACCCTGCACACCCCCCTCCCCAAATCAGGCCGGGCTGATGGGATGATCAGTTTTCTGGAATGTTCTTCTCTCACGTCTCAAAGCTTACGTGGCCCAGAGCTCATTCCAGGAAACATTTAGGTCACTTGGTGACGCTCCCCGTCTCCTCCACCCCCACCAAACGTGGCTGAATCATCCAGTTATTTTTAGGCGTTTCCCTGCTTCCTTTTCATCTTCTGGGTCCCCGTAGATCTCATCCTTTCTCCCCTTTGTCAGGACCTGGCAAGGTATCAAATGCCCCTGAGAGATGCTCCCGGGAGCAGGTCTCTCCTACTTCTCTGGGATCCCCAGGGCAGGGTGAGCGGTCAGCTCTGGGGCTGGCAAGGCGGCTCACTTCCCTTGTTGGGTCATTGCAATGTTCTTCTGGCCATTCTCTCTCCCTGTGCTAGTGGGGCAGCCCCCACCCAACTGCCAAAGTCATCTTCCTAAAGTGCAGGTCACCTGCATCTGCCCAGCAAACTCCAACAGCGACCTAGCAGCTCCAGGATCAAATATAATGCCCCTCCTACCTTTCTGATCTTTTATACCTTCTCCCTGCCACACACTCTCTGATCCAACCACATGGGCCTGCTTGCCTTTCTGTACACAGGATACCCCATCTCCAGACTCCACGCCTTTGCACTGGCTGTGCCCCACACCTGGGATACCGGCTTCCTCATCTCTGCCTCTGGAATCCCTAATTTCCATCAAGAATCGGCTCAAGGGTCACCTTCTACGTGAAGCCTTTCTTGGTCTCCCCAGCTGCTCAGGCTCCCCACCCCAAACCACCTTGCATTTATTTGGGATGTAG
The DNA here is from genome assembly GCF_900497805.2 of Vombatus ursinus. Lineage (NCBI taxonomy): Eukaryota > Metazoa > Chordata > Mammalia > Diprotodontia > Vombatidae > Vombatus > Vombatus ursinus. Next base: position 1,183,549 of record NW_020943070.1, on the reverse strand, counting down.
TCATGTCTTTGTATACTTATATATATGTGTGTATATATATATGCTGATGTCCCATCAGAATATAAGCTCCCTGAAGGCAGGGACTGTTTCTTTTTTCTCTGCATCTCCAGTATCTAGCATAGTGCCTGGAACACATCCTCAATGCTGGTTGACTGACTTACTGATCAGAGGACTGCCTCAGCTTCAGCCCCCTTAGGTCCACTCAGAATAGACCTTTTCAGCTGGACCAGAATTCTCTAGTCCCCAGGAGCTGAAGGAGGAGGCAACACTGATGTGGGTCCAGGGCCTTCCTCTGAAACATCCAAAACATAGCAAGTCGATACTCCTTCCTCTTCCAACCCAAGGAAAGGCGATACCGGGGAAATGGATGTTTTCACCCCCTCTCATGAGGAGCAGGAGACAATGGAAAGAGACACTGCAGGGTGTCGACATACGGGACCTGGGTTTGAATCCTGCCTCTGTTGCATGTCAGAGCCATAGCCAGCATTTTCAGCGCCCAGGGCAGGAAGCACTAAAAGTGCCCGTTGTTCATTTGGGATGAAAGGTGGTGGAGGGGGATCTCCGGGGTGCCAGCAGGCCATCCCTGGAGAGGCCGCCAGAGCTCACCCGGACAGGGAATCAGCAGAGGGCTTCCTATTTTAACAAATTATTCTTGGTGTCTGGGCCAGTTCCATGCTGCTGAACTGCTATGAGCAGCCTCAAAATTCTGGCCCTCCAGTCCCTTCTCTGACTTGGAATCAGAAACCACGGTTTCCAATCACTGCCTTGCATGACCTTGGCCAAGTACCTGGCTGCTCTGGGCCTCAGAGGTGGCGGCACTAAGTCACCATTAAGGTTTCTCCAAGTTCTAAGTCTAGGAGCCTATGATTTGCCCTCCTCCTTTCTTTTCTTTCTTCTTTCCCTCCCTTCCAACCTTCTTTCTTTCCCTCTTTCCCTCCCTCCCTTCCCTCACTCTCTTCCTTCCTTCCCTTCCTCCTTTCCTTCCTTCTTTCCTTCCTTCCTTCCTTCCTTCCTCTTTTCCTTCCTTCCTTCCTCACTCTATTCATTTCTTCCTTCCTTCCTCACTCTCTTCCTTCCTTCCTCCTTTCCTTCCTTCCTCACTCTATTCATTTCCTCCTTCCTTCCTCCCTCCCTTCCTTCCTTCCTTCCTTCCTTCCTTCCTTTCTTCCTTCCTCACTCTCTTCCTTCCTTCCTTCCTTCCTTCCTCACTCTATTCATTTCTTCCTTCCTTCCTTCTCTTCTTCCCTCTCTTCCCTCTCTCCCTTCCCCCTTCCTCCCTCCCTTCTTTCCTTTCTCTCTCCTTACCTTCTCTCCTTCCTTCTTCTCTTCCTCCTTTCCTCCCCTCCTCTCTCCATCTCTCCCTTCTGCTTCTACATGTATCCAGTGCTCGGGGGTCCCGTAGCTAAAGCAAATGGAGTACCCAATTCAATTTTGTGCTCGGCTGAAATCCACGGTCCAATCTCAGGAGAGGAGAGCCTGGTTGAGAGGCAAAGACTCTTGGGAACCCAACTGGATGCCCCATGCATTGCCAGGCCGTGGCTCATTCAGTTAAGCACTTATTGAAATCCCCCTCCTTGTTGGAATGAGAGGCGATCACAAGGGAAAGGAGAAGCCCCATCTTTCTGCATCAAAAGGGTAATTCTGATCAAAGAGATTGTTGAGGGAAAGCCAAAGCTGACATGTTATTTCCTTTGAGGAAAGGAAGATGGACAGTTGTTTTTTAATGAAAAGCCTCAAAGAGGTTTGGAAGATTAGGCTAAGGCATCACAAGTATTCCCCTTCAAAAACTATTGAGGCCACTGATGTCACAGTGGATAGAGATGTGGGAATGGAATCAGGAAAATCTGAGTTTAAATCGGGCCTCAGACACTTATTAAGACCTTGGGCAAGTTCATTACTTCTGTTTGCCTCAGTTTCCTCATCTGTAAAATGGGGATAATAACGGTTCCTAACTCTCAGGATCAAATGAGGGAATGTTTGTGAAGCACTTAGCACAGTGCCTGGTACACAGTAGGTACTTTATAAATGCTTATTCTCCTCCTCCTATTAAGTGAGCAAGTTGAGTCCAGGTGGGACTGGGTAGAGAATGAGACGTACACTGTTGGAATTTGTTTCAATTTGTTTTGTTTATCTTTCTTGTTCTTTGGGGGTATGAAGTTATTGGGAAGTAAACAACACATTTAAAATGTTTTGTTTTTTTTTAAGTTTGTCTTTTTTTAGCTGACTACTTTGAAATTCTGCTTATTTCTATCTTCCTGCCCCAACACACAGATTCCTTTTGTCTAAAAACAAATAAATGAAACTCAAAGCCCGCCCAATAAAGCCTGGAGAAAGCCGAGGATGAGTTGGCAGACACAGACCTCAGCCTGCTCATTAGGGGAATTGGCTTCACTGCCCTTTTTCTCTGAGTCAGTCACTAATGGAGCCGTTTGTTAATGGCCAGGAAACTCTGAGGTCTATTTAAAAAGATCCCAGTGGCCCTGTTTTTTAATCTTTTTCCTTTTTTTCCTAGAGACATTCTCCTGCTTTAATGACCCAAAAGCATAATGAAGGGAATGACTCACACCAGGATAAAGAAACTCTGCAAGGCAGGACTCCTCCTCAGGGAGCAGCCTCGGAAGTAGGGAAGAGAGGGAGAGAAGAGATCAGACAGAGCCAGGGAGGACAGGGGAGAGGCAGGGAGGGAGCTCAGAGCCTTTTTAGGCTTTCCTGGCTGAGGCTACACCTTCCCACTCCCTCATCCTCCTGGAAGAATGGAAGTAACTCAGAAAACAGGAAAACAATCTTGGGAACCCTGAGCTCTGGAGCTGTTATTGGGTGCAAAGCCTTCTGTGGGTAACCACCAAGGGCAGTCTAGGAGTCCTCAGGAACACGCCTTGTAAACTAGGGTATTTAGACCCAGGGGCTGAGATCACATTTCAGAAACTATCCCTGGCGTCAAAGCTCACATTTCCATGAGGACTTAAGGTTTAAAAAGCACCCCCCCCCCCAAATTCTGAGAGGAGGTGGGGAGCACAAGCATTACCATGTTCATTTTACAGATCGGGAGACTGAGGCTCAGACACATGAACCTTACCCAGGGTCACATGTTACAGAAGCAGCAGAGCTAGGCTTCCATCCCAGTCTCCCAAATCCAATCCAGCTTCACAAAATGACTGAGTAGGGCTGTGGGGAGTTCCAGATGGCCGCTGTAGATCAGCTGACCAGTCAGCTCTCCCGAGGATGATTCCCACTGGTCACAAGGGAGTCTCAGAAAGTGGGTAAAAGGCTGCTGATGATATCTTCTCACCCCTGGTGCAAAACTTCAAAAAGCTTGTCCTGCTGACGGTGAAGAGTTAAGAATCACACGCAGTAGGTTCAGATCACGTGGCCAAGACAGGCAACATGTTGAATCGGCCTGCCTTGGACGCGTCCTGGCCGTGTGACCCTGGGCTAGTCATTGACCTGCTCAGTGCCAAAGGCAACGCTCTAAGACTAAGCAGTCGAAGAGTTTCTGATTTGCCTTGGTAGACATAGGGTCTCACTGGATGTACTCTGTGCCAGTGGTACCAGATAGAGAAAATCTCCACACATGCTCTCATCTGAGCTACACACCAATGCCAGGAAGCAGGGAATAAAAACGTTAAAATTTCCACTTCACAGGTTTGGTCACTGAGGCTCAGAGAGATTCCATGAATAGCTCATGACATCAGAGCTGGTTTTGAACCTGGGGTTTCTGGATCCAGACACAGGCTTCTTTCCCTTACACTTCTATGGCAGGATCCTAGGACATAGATCTTGAAAGGTCTTCAAACACCATCTAATCTTTGCTGTTTAGTTGTTTTCAGTCATGTCTGACTCTCTGTGACCCCATTTGGGCTTTTCTTGGCAAAAATACTGGAGAGGTTTGCCATTTCCTTCTCTAGCTCATTTTACAGATGAGGAAACTGAGGCAAACAGCGTGAAGTGACTTGCCCAGGGTCACCCAGCTAGGAAGCGTCTGAGGCCGGATTTGAACTCAGGAAGAGGAGTCTTCCCGACTCCAGGCCTGGCACTGCGTCCACTGTGCCACCTAACTGTATCTAGTCTAACGCCTTATGGATGGTAAGACCCAGGGAGGCCTAGAAAAGGAAACAATTTGCTGAAGGTCACATAGGAAGTCATCTCAGACAGGAGCGTTGTCAGAACACGACATAGACAGCACAGAATATTAAAAAAAGCTGTCTTACAAATATCGATGGCATGAGATGCTTCCCCAATTTACCCGAGAGAGAAGAATCTTGGTCCAAATATGCTGCGTTCACTGCAGACATCCTCCTCCAGTGTCTCATCGTGGTGAAGTGGTGACGGCACTCTGGAAGGCAATGCCAGTGGTTTCAAAGTTCTGGCCGATGCTGCCACGCATGGCGCCGTCATGTACTAGGAAAGGTCTTGGGGTCGGGGTGGGAGGCGGTAATGGAACAGAACACTGCCTTTGAAGTCAGTTCAATTAAATATGACAAGCATTTATTAAGCGCCTATTATGTGTCTCATATTCTGGGGATGTAAAGAGAAAAATGAACTAGTCCTTATCTCCCAGGATCTTACATTCTTCTCAGGATAAAGCAGCATATGTCCAGCTAAGTAAATATGACACATTTTTTAATAATAATTTTGGGGAATGGAGAGCCCTGATGGCTGGGAGGACAGAAAGGGCCTCTTGTAGGCACCTGAGCTGGGCCCTGGAGGGAGCTCAGGATTCCAAGATGCAGTGGCAAGGAAAGGGAACATTTTAGACACGCGATAATTGCCCACGCAAAGGCAAGGTGAGAAATGAAACGTCACAGACAGACAGCATCAAGAGGGCTCTTCGGCTGGAATGCAGAGGGCCGGAAGGGGAGTCATGTATAATAAATCTGGAAGCAGATTGTGAAGGGCCCTAAATGACCCAAGACTTTGTATCTTCTCCTAGGGGCAGCGGAAGCCACTGAAGCTTCCTGAACAGGGTAGTGACGGGGCCACACATGGGCTTTAGGAATATCAGCAGCTGTGGAAGGAACGGTCTAGAGAGAGGAAATACTGGACACAGAGAGAGCGGCTAGGAGGCTCCTGCTCTAGTCCAGGAGAGAGGTGAGGAGGCCCGAGCTGGGACAGCGAGTGCAGAGTGGAGAGAAGGGCCCCGACACGATACAGCAAGGATTGTGGGGTAGGGCAGACAAGCCAGGACGAATCAGAGGATGGCCTTTCAGGTGTTCGTAAGCCTTAAAACGTGGTATCAATGATGCTGCTATTGTTACTGTAATGAGATCATAATCCATTCGATCGTAAACTCTGTGAGGGCAGGGGCTCTTTTTTTTTAATCCCCAGTGCTTAGCCTGGCACATAGTAAGTCTTATGGAATGTTAATTGATTGATTGATTATTGTTGTTGTTTATGGAAAGGGCCTCTTGACGTATTCCTACAATGTCTTTGGACCAGAAAGACTTGTCAGTCTTTTTAGCCAAAGCACTTTGTCACTGAGAACACCAGAGCCCGGAAGCATCATTTCTTGCCTTTGGGGAGTGGACATCCCACCCAGGTCCTCAGACTCATTCCTCTTTCCCCCAGAACATGCCTCTCCCATGACACGTCTTTTATCATCGGACCTGGGGCTTAGCAACAACGGAAAGGCAAAGCTTAAGAAGGAAAAAACCCAAACAAACCCAAGAGCACAGTTAATCCCTCCAAGGTCCCAACAGGCTTTGAAGCCCATCGCCCAGAAAAGGGAAATTAAGGTTACAAATGTCCCCGAATGAGGCCTGGCAAAGGCTCCGGTTACTATGGCCACGGGCCAGTGTCTAAGGGAGTCATCTTAGGCGACCCGCACACGCGGGGCTGTCTCCGAAAAGGCCGCCGGTGTCCGGGAGATGAGCAGGTTTTAGCTCCCTGGGCTGGAAGCCTGCATCTCAGTCTCGAGCAGGGATGCTCCTCCCGCCCCCCCTGAATGGTAATTAATAAGTCAATGGAAAATATGGGAATGACAGCTCTGGGAGCAATAAAAGTAACAGGACCGTTTCACTCTGGTGTAAAGCAATCAGGTGAGCCCATAACACAGGCCTCACAGCCACCCCCGCCACTCACCCGGTAATTATGCGATGGGCAGCAAGCTCAGTGATTAATCACCGGCCAGACAGAAGAGCCGGCTCAAACACAGGCCAGGAGAGGACCCGGCCCCGGGGACGAACGAGCCAGCTAACCCCACAGCAGCCAGGGAAGAACAAGAAGTCTTTTCATCCTATCAAATGCCAGGAGCAATGGAAGGCAGCGAAGATTTGGAGGCAGATGACCCCGAGGGAAAGTCGCTGAGCAGTTCTGAGATGTGTGGGCTTCGACTCACAGGCCACCAGATGCAAGCCTCCCACTCTAGAGATGATAAAAATGAGCCCCAGAGAGGGGAAGGGACTCGTTGTCACGGGGTAGTAGCGTCAGACACAGGATCTGAGCCGGGGTTAGAGAACTGAGAGCTGAAAGGGAATCCAGAGGCTAGCTCGTCTGACCCCTCACTTTACAGAAGGAGGCTGAGGCCCAGGGATGGCACAAGGCAGCGGCGCAGGCGTCCGAGGACCATTTCCACCCCATACCACCTATGCTGTGGCCGCCGTCTTCATCTCCCTTCCATCACACCCCTGAACTCCACACCTGGGATGCTCGCCTCTGACGACAGCCCTCGCCGCTTCCTTCCCGGAACCAGGTCTCTGTCACTTCTGTCCACTTCCACACGACGTCACCCCGTGCCTATGCCTCCGTCCCCACATTCTAGCTCCCTTGGCTGTACCATGCGCCCCCGGTCAAATGTGAGCTCCTGGAGGGCAGGGACTGTCTTACTGGCTTGGATTTGTTTATCATCTCCCCAGCACTTAGCACGATGACTGGCACATAGCAACCACAATAAACAGATGTCTATCATTTCATCTGTCTTTTTATCTATCTATAGCTACCTTTCTATCGTCTATCTTTTTATCTATCAGTCTATTTTTTATCTTTCTATCTATATCTATCTGTCTGTCTGTCTTTCTATCTCTATCTTTCTATCATCTCAAATGAGGGAATCGAGACCAGCAACATGACAGAATAGCGGTTCAGTCCAACTCTCACCCACAATTTTTCCCACCAAGACTAAGGCACAGAAAAAGGATTGGGAAATCCAAGGACAAAGCACAGGGAGGCTCTTTTCCAGCCCAGGAGGCAGCCTGCAGGCACTGGGGGGAGTCCAACCTGTAAGCCCCACAGAGCATTTCAACCTGGGCGCTGCTGGAGGTGGGGAATCTGCAAAGCTCAGAAAGGGAGCGATCACGCCTCTCCTTGGACCAGACCACATTTTCAGAGAGACCCGGGAAGACTTGTATGAACTGATTCAGAGTGAAGTGAGCAGGGCCAGCACAACCAGGTATACACACAATGACCAAATGCTGCAGAGACAAACAACTTGGAAAGACGTCAGAATTCTGAATGACTTAGCAGCTAGCCATGAGACCAGAGCACCTGGGACGAACCTGATACCCACCACTTGCCAGAGAGGCGATGGACTCGAGAAGCAGGAGGCAGACATGGCCAAGGTGGGAATTTGTTTTGTTTAACCATGCACCAGATAAAATAAAAATTCAAAAAAATTTTTAAATATAAAACTAGGAGGGGCAGCTAGGTGGTGCAGTGGATAGAGCACCGGTCCTGGAGTCAGGAGGACCTGAGATCAAATCCGGCCTCAGACACATAATATGCACTAGCTGGGTGACTCTGGGCAAGTCACTTAACCCCAACTGCCTCACTAAAAAAAATACATATATCTATCTATCTATCTATCTATCTATCTATCTATCTATCTATCTATCTATATCTATATCTATCTATATATATATATATATATAAAACTAGGGGGTTGAACTAGATGGCCTCTTAGGTCCCTCCAAGCATGACTTGTGCCCTCTGGACCACTGGGCCTTCCGTTCTAATCACTCCCAGATAGTGCAGTGGATAGAGAGGTGGACCTGGAATCAGGTAGACCTGAGTTCAAATCCAGCCTCAAACACTAGTTGTGTGACTCTCTGCAAGTCAGTTAGTCAATAAGCATTTATTAAGCACCTACTATGTACCAGGCACCGTATCCACACTGGGGATACAAAGAAAAGCAAAAGACAATCTCTGCCCTCAGGATGGCAATCTAATGGAGGAGACGACATGCAAACAGTCAAGCTAAAGACAGGATAAATAGCACTTGGTGACTGTCCTCACTTCCCAGTCTCTGTTTCCTCATCTGCAAAAAGGTGACAATGCTGCCTGAACTCACTAATTTCCATGGGGGTCGGGAAGAAAATTCTCTGTCAGCCTTAAAGCTGGATTGATGTGTGAGCAGCTAGTGTTTTTCCCTCAAAGCATTTCTTCCAGTTTTTTAAACAGGAAGGTGGGTTTGGAATATTTCATATTACCATCAGACCCGGATGGCACAGAGAACTCCTTATTGGTGTCCCCAGTGTCATGTTTGATGCAATCCCCTGGTCCCCCAGGGACCAGTCAAGAGTTCCCTGCATCATGCCAGCAGCAAAGAGCCAGAGGGTAAGCCGACCAGGAGGTGCCCCAGTCCTACCCGTGAAGGCCTCCCCAATCACCCCTCCTACAAAGAGAAAACAGAGTCAAGAACTCACAGATTAAGCAATTTAACAGATCCCTCCACCGCAGCATCACAGCATAAGGACGGATGTGCAAGCAATGACCAGGCACCTAGAGAAGGTATAACTCGACTGTTTTAAGACGCCACTCAGCATCCCTGTGACCTCCCTCCCTGGCCACTGCTCCTGTATATGTGCCATCTTCCCCATTAGAATGGAAGCGCCCTGTGGGCAGGAACTATTTTGCTTCCTCTGCTCTTATCCCCAGCACCTACCAGAGTATCTGGAATACAGCAAGACCTTAATAAATACTTTTTCATTCATTCGCTCATTCAACTATGTCCAACATATCAAGTTTAAGAGGGAGTGTAGACCACTCAGGAAAGATTTTTGTTCCACACGGTTAAAACAAAAGCGAGGTCGGTGAGGCAGTATCTGGAACATTTGCCTGAGCAGACAAATTCTGATGCCGAAGATGACAGGCAAATGAGGCACTGTTATCCCATCAAGTCCCTATGGAGCCCAGCACATGACGTGAGTCGACTGAAAGAGGAGAAAGAATAATGCCAGGAGACCGAAGCTCTGCCGTCAGATGTCAGATGGCGCCAGCCCAAGGCCAGCCCAAGCTGGGCTTCAGCCTGAAGGGAATGATGACAATTGGCAGGGCCAGGGAAAAACCACAAAGCAGGAGAGCAGGGGCAGGCCCCGGGCATGGTGTGGAGGAAAGAGGGAGCCGGTGGGGAAGCCCAGCTGGCGCTGCCTCCAGGGCGGCCACGGGATGGGATCAGAGATCCAGACCAGGAAAGGAACTTGGAGGCCATCCAACCCGCCTGCTTAGTTTTACAAATAAGGAAATGGAGGCCCACAAGACGACTTGCTCAGGGCCTTAAAATCATAATTATAGAACTGGGAGAGATCTTAGAAGCCATCTAGACCAGCCTACTCATTTTTACAGATGAGGAAATCAAAGTTGATAAAGGTTAAGTGACTGGTCCAGGGCTATACCGCTAATATGTGTCTGAGGCAGGATTTGAATTCAGGTCTTTCTGTTTCCAAATCTAGTACTGTATTAGCTGCCTGTAGTAGGATTGCATCGGGGATCCAATGAGCATCTCAGAAAAAGACAAAGACTGAGATGTAGTGACAGAGACAGAAGAGGGGGGAAGGGAGGGAGAGAAGGAGAGAGACAGAGAGAGAGACACAGGGGATGGACAGGGGGAGGGAGAGACAGAGAGAAAGAAAGAGGGGGAGAGAGAGAGAGAGAGAAGAGAGGGAGAGAGAGAGAGAAGAGAGGGAGAGGGAGAGAAGAGAGGGGGAGAGAAAGAGAGAGAGAGAACAGAGAAGAGGAGAGACATGGAGGATGGACGGGGGAGGGAGAGACAGAGAGGGAGAACGAGGGGGAGAGAGAGAAGAGAGGGAGAGGGAGAGGGAGAGAGAGACAGAATAGAGAAGAGAGGGAGAGAGACAGAAGAAAGAAGAGAGGGAGAGAAAGAGAGGGAGAGAAGAGAGAGAGAGACAAGAGAGGGAGACAGAGATAGAGAGAGGCGAGAAGGAGGGGGGGAGAGAGAGAGGAAAGAGAGAGGAGAAAGAGAGAGAGAGAGAGAATAGAGAAGAGAGGGAGAGAGAGAGAGAATAGAGAAGAGAGGGAGAGAGAGAGGGAGAGAAGAGAGAGAGAAGAGAGGGAGACAGAGATAGAGAGAAGGGAGAAGGAGAGAGAGAGGAGAGAGACAGAGAGAGAGAGAGAGGAGAGAGAGAGAGAGAGAGAGAGAGAGAGAGAGAGAGAGAGAGAGAGAGAGGAGACAGGGAGAGAAGAAAGGAAGAGAGAGTGGGGAAGAAAGGGGGGTGGCGCAGAGGAGGAGGGCACGTCGCCTGTTAGGATGTCAAGCAAACACCAGAGAGAAACCAAAGGATTGGGGATACTTGATCAGGACAAGGAGCAGTATCACGTGTCAGCCTGCCTCTAGAAGGAGATAAAACAGGTGTTAATTAAGCGGCTGATCAGAACAATCTTGTGCATAGCTAACCAGGAGAGCAGGTGTGTTTACACATGAGAACACCAGCTGGGCAGGCCCTGCTGTCAGGTCTGGAGCCCCCAGGCTCGTGTCTGCTGCAAGTAAGCTCTTTGAGAGCCGGGATTGAGTGGGATTCATTTCGACCCCAGTAAGCTCTCCAACGATATTTTCTGAAAGGTGATGAGTGTGCTGGGAGTCCAAATGACAGCAGGGCCGTGGGGATGAGGCCCGGGCTCATAGGATCACAGAATTCAGACCAGGAAGAGACCTTAAGACCGAGGTCATACAGCTAGAAAGTGTCTGAGGCTGGATTTGAACTCAGGTCTTCCTCAGTTAAAAACTGAAAGTCTGTCAACAAGCAAATTCTAAGCACTTACTATGTGCCAGGCACTGTGCTAAGCACTGGGGACACAAAGGAAAGGCTGAGATCTACGCACATTTCAAGGAGTCTGTGAACTTGGGTGGGAAAATAGCGACATCTTCATTATCACCGACCTTTGGTTCCCTTTGTAATCATAGCTACTTTATTGTATGCTTTTAAAACTCTGATCCTGAGAACAGATCCCTAGGTTTCACCCCAGCCTGACCACCAGAGGGACCCAGGACGCAGTATAGGTGAAAAACTTTTGTCTTAAGAGATTGATGTAGAGGCAGTTAGGTTGGTGCAGTAGATAGAGCACTGGCCTTGGAATCAAGAGGACCTGAGTTCAAATCCGGCCTCAGACACTTGACACTTACTAGCTGTGTGACCCTGGGCAAGTCACCTAACCCCGACGACTGCCTCACAAAAAAAAAAAAAAGAGAGAGAGAGATTGATGTAGAGCACCAGCCCTGGTGTCAGGAGGACCTGAGTTCAAATCTGGCCTCAGACACTTAACCAGTTATGTGACCCTGGGCAAGTCACTTAACCCCAACTGCCAAAAAAAAAAAAAAAGATTGATGAAGATGATGGTGGCGATGATGATAACAATGATGACGGTGATGGTGATGATACCTTACAACTATTTAACCCACAAAGGTTTACAAAGCAATTTGCATAGATTTTATTTGACCGAGGCACTATTATTATTCCAGTTTTACAGAAGAGGAAACTGAGGCTCAGGGGGATCCCAAATCCAGAGCTGGCAGGGGCCTCCCGGGTTCTCTGACTCCCTCCACTGTCCCAGATTGCCTCCCATAAGTGAGATTAAGAGAAGTGATTTGCTCGAGGTCCTAGGGTATCAAGGGATCTGAGATCTAGAAGGCTCTTCAGAGACGTCTAGTTTAACACCTCATTATACTGACGAGCCACAGGTCGTAAGTGTAAAAGGCAGGATCTGAACGCAGGTCCTCCGACCCCAGAGCCAGGAGGGCAGGACTGAGGCCCCCGATTCCAAATCTCACCCCCTTTCCACTGCACCAGGCCCTGCAGCACCCGAGGCACCAGGCCTCAGCAAACCTCTGGGGAATCGGCCAGAGGAGGAGCATGATCTCTAAGCTCGCCCCTGGTGCGTGGCCTCTGCTTCTGCCCATCCATCCGTGTGTCAGATGACCCGGCCTTCCCCAAGCTGTGCTGTGACAGTCGCGGCATTGCAAAGGAGAAACACTTTGGCCGCGTTCTGAGCCTTGCCGACGTTTGGCGAGGGGCGAGTTCTATGACATTGGTGGCAGCTGGGCACACGTCCTCTGCAGGAGCTTTGGGGGGACGCTGATGGAGGGGTGGAGGGGAGGAGGGGGAGGCGGAACAACCCTGTAGTAAGTGCCTCCTACTATGCGCAAGGCCCTGTGCTAAGGACTTTGCCCCTATCATCTCATTTGGTAAATGAGCATGGATGGGCCCTCTACCCGTCCTTCCCTAAGTCTTCATGACACTGCCCTGTCCTGATTCTCCTCCCCATCCAAGGCTCATCTCCCGAGACGGGCGCAGCCCAGGGCTCTGTCTTGGACCCTGTCTTTTTCTCTCTCTATTCTTCTCGTTGGTGCTCTCATCAGCTCCCAGGGGCCCAGGTAATGTCTCCGGGCAGACGGCTCCCAAACGGACCCATTCCGCCCTCAGCCCTCTCCTGAGTGCTAGCTCCACAAATCCGCCTGGGCATCCCGCAGGAGTCTCACGCTGAACATCATTCCCCCGCCTGATGCCTCTGTTTCCGATGAGGGCATCACTCTTCTTCCAGCTCTCCTGGTCCGCAATGCTGGCCCTGCCCCGACCTCTTCTCTCTCCCTCGATCAGGTGCCGGCTCTTCCCAACCCTCCTCTCCCACTTGTCTCCCATCTGTCCCCTTCTCTCTGCTACATCACACCAACTCTCGTCTAGGTGTTGGTCACCTCTTGTCTTGGCTACTGCAATAGCCTCCATCGGCCTACCTGCCTCCAGTCCATCCACTGCACCAAAGTGACATGCCTAGAGCCCAGGTTGGCCCGTGCCATTTGTATGCTCGAGAAGCTTCTGGGGCTCCTCAGTGCCCCGGGATAAGATACAAACGCTTAGGTGGGGCATTTAAACCCGCTCACAACTTCTTTCCAATCACGGAGGCCCTGCAGCTCACTTGCTGTTCCTCGGATATGACATGCCATCTCCTGCCCCTGCCTCCGGTCCGGGCTGTTGTGCCTGTAATGTTCTCCCACCTCATCTGCACAAACCCTCTGACTCAAGCAGCACCTTCTACAAGAGGCCTTTTCTGCAGAGGCAGCCGGGTGGGGCAGTGGATAGAGCACTGGACCTGGTGTTCAAATCCAGCCTCAGACACTTACTAGCTCAGTGACCCTAGGCAAGTCATTTTAATCTCTGCCTGCCTCAGTTTCATCAACTGTAAAATGGGGATTGTTGTTTGTCCTTTGTTCTCCAAGAAGACCAATGACATCAGGAAGGCGATGTCATGACTTGTGAGTGAATTGGATTTAAGTGTGGAAGGGCTGTGCAAAGTCACCAGCCTCACTGTCTCCTGTGGAGACATCTGGCTCCAGTGGGGAGATATAGATCAGGACGGCTGGAGCTGCCCCGGGATGCAGTGGGAGACCTTAGCCTTTTTAAGCTACTACTCAAAAAAAAAATGGGGATAATGATAGCACCTACCTCCCAGGGCTGTCGTGAGGATCGAATGAGGTCATATTTGTAAAGCACTTAGCAGGTGCCTGGCATATAGTAGGTACTGAATAAATGCTTATTCCCTTCTTCACTTATTACAGAGCTTGGTGCATATGAGACACTTAACAGACACTTTTTTGGTTGATTGACAGACAGGACTGGGTAACTAACTGATAAGATTTGTATAGATGGAAAAGTAACACTAAGTTCCTAAAATACAGTCAGTGACCTTCCCTGCCTGTCATTCACTTGGTAAACAACCATTTATTAAGCACCTACTGTGCACTAGGGTCTGGGCTAAGGACTGGGATACAAAGAAAGGCAAAGACAGTCCCTGCCCTCAAGGAGCTCCCAGTCTAATGGACACAACATGTCAATAACTAGGTTCATACAAGACACAGACAAAGTAGGGTGAGGTCATCTCAGACGGGGGACCAGGAAAGGAAAGGCCTTCTGCAGAAGATGAAAGTTGAGCTACACAAAGCACCTACTTCTCCTCTCTTGCCTCCAAATCCCTTCAGGAATGACCTGACCCTACGTGGGCTCTTCCTTGGACACAAAGAACTCACTCTCTCTAGAAATGCTCTTGAACCATGTCAACATAGTCCAACTGAGACCAGCCAAGCCCAGTGCTCTGGACTGTACCTGGCATACAGTAGGCACTTAATAAGCACTCGTTAAATGCTCCAAATCACTATTGATTAGAGAAATGCCAATCAAAACAACTCTGAGGTACCACATCACACCTATCAGATTGGCCAAGATGACAAAACAGGAAAATGATAAATGCTAGAGAAGACGTGGGAAACTTGGAACACTAATGCATTGTTGGTGGAGTTGTGAAATGATCCAACCATTTTGGAGAGCAATTTGGAACTATGCCCAAAGGGCTATAAAAATGTGCATACCCTTTCATCCAACAATAGCACTTCTAGGGCTATATACCAAAGAGATCACACAAATGGGAAAAGGACCCATATGTACAAAAATATTTATAGCAGCTCTTTTTGTGGTGGCAAAGAACTGGAAATTGAGAGGATGCTCATCCACTGGGGAATGGCTGAACAAGTTGTGGTATATGAATGTGATGGAATACTATTGTGCTATAAGAAATGATGAGCAGGCAGACTTCAGAAAAACCTGGAAAGACTTGTATGGACTGATGCTGAGTGAAGTAAGCAGAACCAAGAGAACGTTGTACACAGTAACAGCCACGCTGTGCGATGACTAACATTGATAGACTTAGCCCTTCTCAGCAATGCAAGGATCTCAGACATCTCCAAAGGTCTCATGATGGAAAATGCTATCCACATCCAGAGAAAGAACCATGGAGTCTGAATGCAGATGGAAGCAGACTATTTCCTATTTTTTTTCCTTCTGTTTTGTTTTGTTTCCTCTTTCCGGTGGCTCCTCCTATTGCTTCTAATTCTTCCTTACAACATCACTCCTGTGAAAATATGTTTAATAGGAATGTATATGTATAGCCTATATCAGATTGTACGCCGTCTTGGGGAGGGAGGGGGAGAAAAATTCAAAACTCAAAAGTTTATGGAAGTGATTGTTGATAAATCAAAATAAATTAATGAAAAGTAAAAAAAAAAAAATTATCAAGGGGAAAATAAAAAAGAAGTGGATATAGTGCTAGGCCTGGAGTCAGGAAGACTCATTTTTGGATTTTTTTTTTTTTTTTTTGAGGCAATTGGGGTTAAGTGACTTGCCCAGTTCACAACTAGTAAGTGTCAAATGCTGGTCCTCCTGGCTCCAAGGCCAGTGCACTATCCACTGCGCCACCTAGCTGCCCCGGGAAGACTCATTTCTCTGAGTTCAAATCTAGCCTCATACATTTAACTAGCTGTGTGACCCAAAGCAAGTCAGTTTGCCTCAGTTTCCTCATCTGTAAAATGACAGAACACCAAATGGGGTCACAAACAGTGAATTCATAAATAGTGAAGTACTAAATAAATGTTAATTGTTATTATTTCTAATGACAAAAAAAAAAGCACTTGCTAACCGAACGACTGGCCCTGGAAATCTTCAAGAGTCCTACAACCTGACTCTCCTTGGGAAGAAAAGGGCAAGGTCTGCCAAGACCCACACAGCCCAATGGCGTCGGGAGCTGGGTTCTGGGAAATGTATAGCATGCTCAAACTCGCCTAGTTTCACCCGCAGCCTCCAGATGCTCTCTGCCTTTTCATCATCTCACTCCCTAAAACAGCTTCTCCCAGAGAGTAGGAGGCTAAATCTGTCAATTTAGCAACTTGTCGGTAGCTGACCCAGTAGTGGTTGGGAAGCAGTGGGAATGGACTAAAATGAGATTCTTGATATGATCTTTGAACTCGGTCCCTGTCCCCCAAATCCACAGAAAGCTGTTTCAGGGGAGGAAACGATCCATTCCCCTTTCAGGTTTTATGTCAGAGGTGAATCGAGTAAACACACTGTCACCTAGCTGGCCCCATGGGTCTATTAGGGGTCCCTCTTTAAGCCAGAGGACCTTCCTTTCCTTGCCTAAATGGGGAAGAATCATCCCTTCTTCTGCTTGGGCCATCTGGACCTGAATAAAGCATCCTCTGACCAGAGCAGGCTCCAACTGCCCCCTGGTGGCTTCAAGGATGACCCGTCCCTGGGACAGCAAAACACAAGGGAGCGTCCATTCTCCCAAGGAGAACAAGGAACTGAGTTCTTGCTACCTTTAAAATTAAAATAAGATGTTTCCTGGGATGTAAGTTCTCTGGGGACAACTTGGGAAAGCTTCCTTTGACCTCCAGAATCATTTCCATCAAGAAATAAGACCACGGATTTAGAAATGGGAGGGACACTTGTGGACATCCTGTCCTATGGAAGGGGGACAGACCTGGGGTGGTCCACGGGGGTCACAGATTAGGAGATTTGGGCCTAGAAGAGACTTCAGAGGTCATCTACTACAACTGTTATTTTTCAGATGAGGAAACTGAGGCCCAGAGACAGTGACTTGTTCAAAGTCACTCATGGAATAAGTAGCTGAACCAAGATTAGAACCTGGGTCCCCTTACTCCAAATCTCTCATTCTTTCCTCTGCACAAGGAAGGAGAAACCTTCATGCACACACACTTATTGAAGCTTGGTGCTTCGTGTTACAGGGATGCAAAGGCAACGATGACACGGTCTCCATCCTCGTGGAACTGACCATCATCGGCCACAGCCGTGATGCAGATGCTCAAGGAGGCAGTCTATCACCAAGCTAAGTCAATGGCTGCAGAATGAGATGAGGCATGTAGCTTCTTGCAAATTTGAAAGTTTTTTATAAATAGCAGCTGTTATTAGCATTCATTGACCCTAAAACTGCAGGCCCCAGATATTCTATTTTCACTTGCCTCTGTCTTCTCAATAAGGCTGATGGTTCATTGACCGACCCTGGACCGTCCAGCTCTGGCGCTATAAGGGCCCTCAGAGACCACACGGCCCGGCATTCTCCATCTCGTTGGGGTCCTGGACCCCTCCGGGAACGATGTCCGATGATGCCTGCGGCGCCCTTCTCTGAATCATGTTTTAGAATGCATAAAATAAAACATGTAGGATTACAAAGAAAACCAATGATACTGAATTACAATTATCAAAATGTTTTTTAAAGAAAGTTCACAGACTCCAAATTAAAAACCCTTGATTCTGGTCCAACCTCCTCATATGACAGAGGAAGAAACTGAAGCCCAAAAAAGGACAGAGACTTGTCCGAGGCACCTAGGTAGTGCCACAGTGCACAGAACACTGAAATACCCGAGTTCAAATCCTGCCTCAGAGACTTACTAGCTGTAGGACCAAGTCATGTCATGGCTGTCTGCCTCGATATCCCCAACTGTCAAATGGAGATAATAATAGCACCTACCTCCCGAGGTGGTTGTGAGGTTCAAATGAGACAATACTTTTAAGTGCTCAGCACGGTTTCTGACACACAGTAGGCTGTATATAAATGTTTATTTCCTTCCTTTCTTCCTCCCAAGGTCGCATAGGTATTAAATAGTACGGCCAGGTTTCCAGCCCAGGTCCTCCCAAAAATGGGCGGCCACATCCAAGGTGAGGAGGTCACAGTCACTGAAGCAGGAAGGAATGAAGCCACTGTGGAAAGACCCCGAGCTCGTGTCCTCTGACGCTTACTACCCATGTGACTTTGGGCAAGTCACTAAACCTCCACAGGCCTCAGTTTCTTCTTCTGTAAAAGGAGAGGGGTAGACTACACGGCCTCCAGGTTTCCTTTCAGCTCTCAACCTTGGATTCTGTAATAATCTGGATAGTTGGTTCACGCTGAAGAGGGGCCCCACCCCCAGCTAGTCGGTACAGCGGATAGAGTGCTGGGCCTGGAGTCAAGAAGACTTGAGTTCAAATCTGACCTTAGACACTGGGCAAGTTGCTGCGTCACCCCAGACAAATTACTTAACCTCCGTCTGCCTCAGTTTCCTGAACTGTTTTTTAAATTTTTTATTAATTTATTTTGATTTATCAATAATCACTTCCATAAGCTTTTGAGTTTTAAATTTTTCTCCTGCTCCCTCCACCCCTCCCTCCCCAAGACAGCTCACAATCTGATATGGGCTCTACATACACATTCCTATTAAACATATTTTCACAGGAGTGATGTTGTAAGAAAGAATTAGAACCAATAGGAGGAACCACCAGAAAGAGGAAACAAAACAAAACAGAAGAAAAAAAATAGCAATAGTATGCTTCCATCTGCATTCAGATTCCATGGTTCTTTCTCTGGATGTGGATAGCATTTTTCATCACGAGGCCATTGGAGATGTCTTAGATCCTTGCATTGCTGAGAAGAGCTAAGTCTATCAACGTTAGTCATCGTGCAGCGTGGCTGTTACTGTGTACAACGTTCTCCTGGTTCTGCTTACTTCACTCAGCATCAGTCCATGAAAGTCCTTCCAGGTTTTTCTGAGGTCTGCCTGCTCATCATTTCTTACAGCACAATAGTATTCCATTACATTCATATACCACAACTTGTTCAGCCATTCCCCAGTGGATGGGCATCCCCTCAATTTCCAATTCTTTGCCACCACAAAAAGAGCTGCTATAAATATTTTTGTACATGTGGGTCCTTTTCCTTGAACTGATAAATGAGGATAAGAACAGTGCCTACCTCCCTGGGTTGTAAAGAATTTAGTCCAGTGCCTGGCACACAGAAGGTGCTATATAAATGCTATTACTACTACTACTACCACTACTACTACTACTACTATTATTATTTTGGCCTTCTTAAATCTGATTTCTATATATCTTCCCACATGTTAATAGGCAGTATTGTATAATTGATATAATATTACTTTCCTTCTAAAGGGGCGGGGAAGGAGGGACGGATGGGAGAAAATTTGGAACTCAAAATTTTTTTCAAATGAATGTTATAACTATTTCAATATTGGGAAAGTTTAATAAATAAAATACATATTAAAAACAGGTAGTATTGAGGGGAAGGCATATGGGAGCTAGAAGGGGATTGGGCCAGCCAATCTAGTCAGTCAACAAGCAATTATTAAGTGCTTACTACACACCAGGAACATTGCTAGGTGCTGGGGATCTGAAAAAAGGCAAGAGCTCAGGTCACAAAAGGGAAGGCCATCAGCAGATCTGCTCTTGCTGAGACCTCTTCAAGACCACCAAGGCCTGATGAGAACCCACTGGCTTTTTATCCCATGTCTCTCCCTTCAGTCAAGCCTACTCCACTCAACTATTAGGTTGGAGAGGACCCCATGAAACAGCTGAAATGGGGTGCTCAGAAACCGATACGACAAAACCAACCAAAGAAAAGAGATGAGAAGATGCCTGTCACCGTGCTTCTTGGAAGAGGTGGGGGACTATGGGTATGGAACAGTACATGTAAGCCTCAACTACTCAATGTGTCCATTCTATCTCTTGTGAACTCACATGTATAGGGAATAAATTATGTTAACAAAAGCCACAGATGATACTGGGAGGCCCAGAGATTTTACTAACACCAGTTAGAGGCGGAGAAACAACCCACTCCCCAAAGACTAACGGAGCAGACATAACAACAAACATATCTCTTGGAGCGAGCGTGAAAGAGTTCATCTGGGAAGAAGTAATTTGGAAGGGTGGTTACAGACAAAGAGATGGGCCTAGGCAGCTCGAGGACAAGAATCCCGGGAAACGCAATGGCCGGAGAGCAGCTTGACGGAGAAATAAGGAGCCGCCGAAAGACAAGGAAGGGGCAGCACCCCTCCCACCCCACCCCCAGTGGTTGCCCAACGGGCACCTCCATGGTTTAGGCACGTGCTCTGTCTCTCAGAACATACGAGGCTGGAGGGCAGGGCTGCTTTGGTTTGTTTGCCTCTGACCCATCTGGTCCCAACTGACAATTTCACTGATGTCAGGAGCTCTCAGTAAGGCGGAGAGGGAGGGGACTGTCCTGTACTTCCAGTCTGTGAGAGTTGCCTGGCAGCCACACACAGCCAGGATGGGTCAGAGTTAAGACTCGAATCCAGACCTTCCTGCCTCCAAGACTGACTCTGACATATTTGTCAAATTGAATTGATGCTGAATCCCCAGCTCACGGCTGATTCATGAAACATCTATTAGGCCTCTCTAAGGGCAATCATGGCTCATTGTGCTATTTTTGCCCCAATTTCTCCTGGTTACTTATCAAATACAGACCGACCCTCACCTAAGGGCCTTTCCTCTCCCCTGCCCCAGCCCACCAACAGGGGACTCAACGATGCCCACTGAGGAGACCGGGGAGGGGCCTTTTCCTTCCCTCACTATCCCGTCGGGGGACAAGATGCTGACCGTGAGCTGGAAGCTGATGCCACAACTCCACCCCTGCTGGAGATATCCTGAGCCCCCTCTCACTCCGACCTTGGAATCCACCGAGAAGCATCCGTTCTGCCCTTGCTCCCCAAGGCCTTGGGGCCTTGCTATCTGCCCCACACTGAAATGTGAGCATGAGTCCTCTCGTATATGTGGTCTCCTCAACCGGAATGCGCGGGGACTGTCTCAGTTTTCTCCCAGCATCCTCAGAGCTTAGCACAATGCCTGGCACAGAGCAAGGGCTTAATAAGTGTATTTCCATCCCATTTCATCTTCTGAACCACACCTCTCTGTTCTGCTTATTCACCTTTCTGTCCTGTCGCCTTCCTGCCTCTCCAATTCCCTTTTGCTCCTCCCATGGCTCTTAACTTCATTCCTTCCCCACTGAAGTCTCACTGAGCATGCCTTTGGGAATCAAGATGGATTGCCCTTTTAAAATTTTGCTTTTGCGGGTCCAGTGTGCTGTACTGTGAAGCAGTATTGACATAAGTTTATTATGCTATAAAATCAGGTTGTCCTTTTCTTTACCAAAATCCTGACAGGGTTGGCTGCTGCAGCCAACACACGAATGCCCTAAGGAATGCAAGGCACCTATCCCACAAAAACATTTCTCAAGCCTTCTGATGAGTATCATTTACATGGGGCTGGACTGGAGGAGGAGAGGAGGAAAGGCTTAAGCTGAGATTCAGCAGTTGCATAAGGAAGCCTTGGCCCCAGATGGTTGACTGCCCATCACGATGGAGCTCTGAGTCACCGGCCCAGCTGGGGACAAACTGATTTGTTTGCTTTACTGTAAAACCAGTTTACATTTCAATGACTAAAAGTTAAATATAGTATACCTAAGGTTTCATTTGAATATTAAATAAAGCAAGTTTACTGGTGGTAGAATTGGGGTAACGCCAGGAGAGGGAGAAAGCCAAGATTAGGCAAGGAGGAAATAGGAACTTGGGGCCTAACTGGTCCTCTCCATATGAGGAGGGCCTCATCACCTCATCACCTCACACCTGGATTATTGCACTAGCTGCTGGGGGTCCTGCCTGCCTCAAATCTCTCCCCACTCAAGACCATCCTCCATTCAGCCACTAAAGTGATTTCCCTAAAGCTCAGGTCTGATCATGACACGCACCTCTCCGCCCCCCAATAAACCCCGGTGGCTTCCTCTCACCCCGGAGCATTTTTCAGTCCAGTGACCCTGGCCTCTTGGCCGTTCCACAAACAGGCCCTCTTTCTCTCAGCTCTGGGCATTTTCTCTGGCTGTCCTCGGTGCCTGAATTCTTCATCCTCTTCATCTCCGCCTCCTGGCTTCCTTTCAGTCCATACTAAAACTACACCTTCCACAAGAAGCCTTTCCTAACCCCATTTAAACCTAGGGCCCTCCCTCTGTTCATTATTTCCTATTTATTCCAAAGCTTGCTTGTATATTTTTGTTACCTCCCCCATGAGACTGTGAGCTCTGAGGGTAGGGACTGTTCCTCTTTCTGTATCCCTGGTGCTTAGCATAATGAGTGCCCGGCATATAGCAAGCATTGTAATGTTTATCGATTGACTGACAGACTGGGAGTTCAAAAATTCAGCTCGTCATGAATCTGTTAATTAAAAGCAGGGTGATAATACCTGCCCTCCTACATCAGAAAGATGTTGAAATATTAGGATAACATCATGTGCAAATTCTACAAAGGAAAATTGGTTATCCATGCTCAAACCTGGATTGTTTTCATCGAGGCCTTCCCCACCAGACCCACACCTGGCTTCTTATCTCCACTTAGCACAAACCTGAAGCCTGGGAGGGGAGAGACAGTGATCACCCAGGCAACAAAACCAAGTTTCCAAATCCTCCTTAGGTTTTTCACAGTAAGAATATTTTCTCCCTTTCAAATCGAACAGATCAGGATACACACTGTACAGAGACCAGGTCTCAAGACATGTGATGAATACAGACAGTATTAATTTCCATCCAGTGATGCTATCATCTCCAAGGCCATCAATCCTCCTTCAGGGGAGACATTTGTCACCAGATAGAGCCTGGAGGAAATGGCTTTCGTCACCTCGGCACCGTGATAGGGCAGGCAGGCCCCGACCTGCTCAAACAGCTCATTACTGATTCCAGCCTGCACCTTGCCAGAGCCAACTGCCCACTCTGGCCCCTCCATTCCTTTAAGTGATTATGGAAATATCACCCTTGATAGAATAGGCAGAAAAAAAAAAGAGCAGCAGGATTGTGCGAAGGAACAACTGATTTGGGACAAAGTCCAAAGAGGTGCCCAACCTGGGCGCCCAACAGCTTGACTCCACAACGGCTTATGCTTCAGTAGACCTCTCCAAGAACCCAGACCAAACACCATCAACATTAGGAAAGCCCTAAGGGAGGGAAAAGAGGGCTGGGGAGGAGGAAAGAAAGGGAGAGAGGGAGAGAAGGAAAGAAGGTGGAAAAGGAAAAGAGGAAGGGAAAAAAGAGAGAAAATGAAAGGAGAGAGGGAGGGAAGAAAGAAGGGGGGAGAAAGCTAGGAGAGATGGGAGGGTGGGTAGGGGAAAGGAGAAGAAAAGAAGGGATGGAGGGCAAGCATGGGGGAAGGGAAGGGAAGGATGAATAACACTAACAGCACCTTTATGCATATTTTTGGTTTCATAAGGAGTGAAAGAAATTAAGTCTGCATTAGGTAAACTTAATAGGAAATGAGGGAGGGGATTTCCTTTTCAGCATTGGTGGGGAGCTTCTGTTTTTGCTTATTTCAAGATCACTAATTTCACCTAATTGCGATTTTCTAGAAGATTTAATAATGGTGAAACCATTCTTAGTCTGGTAACTACTTCTATTCCAATTACCATAGGAACCAGAGCAGAGAGAAAGAGAAAAATTTCCACCCCCTGACGGAGGCCAAACACTGGGGCCCATGGCAGCGGCCTCATTATCCTGGGTCACAGGCTTATCAGAAATGACCAGAACACATAATGACTGGAACACAGCGGCCACATTCTAGGAACAAGAACATGAAAACAGGAGGCGCGTTCCACTGAGGTGTAGGACCTGAGCGGAGGACCCAGCACCCAAGCCCTAGACATTCCAGGACTGCCACTGAGAATCTGCTTCTTAGTGATTCAGGATGCTTAACTGGCCTCATCGCCTGTGGAAAGGAAGCTGGCACCCCGGGGGAAAGCCCAGCCTTCGTGCAGCTTGCTGGGAGCCAATGGGGCTGTTGCAGGTGGGGCCCTTCCTCTTCTCAGAACTCTCTGATGCGTTAGTCACCCTTTCCCCAGGCTCTGAGGGTGAGGTGAAGCTGTTCCGGAAGAAGCCGGCCATTTCTGCTGCTGGAGAAAGACCAGAAGTAAGGGCTCAAAAATGGAACCTGGGAGTCTGGCAGAGGTTTGCTTCCAAGAGATCCCATTTACAAAGGAGTCTGGGGTTTCAGGGTTGACATCATGTCAACAACAGTTGCCGGGAGTCAGAGGCCATGGGTTCAAAACCTGGCTCTGTTCCTTATGATCTGGGGCTGGGAGGTTGCACCATAGTGGATACAGTGCTGGGCCTGGACTCAGGAAAACTCATCTTCCTGAGTTCAAATGTGGCCACAGACACTTACTAGCGGTGTGACCCTGGGCAAGTCACTTAACCCTGCTTGCCTCAGTTTCTTCATCTATAAATAAGCTAGAGAAGGAAATGGCAAACCACTCCAGGATCTTTGCCAAGAAAACCCCAAATGGGGTCCCAGAGAGTCAAACAGGACTGAACTTACCACCTGGGTGACCTGGGGCAGATCACTTCTGCTCTGGGCCTGTTTCTTCATCTGTAAAATGGCGGAGGATAAGGCAGCTTAAAGACCATCCCACTAAGGCCCCTTCCAGTGCTGTGATCACTTAGACATGATCTCACGGGGTGTAGCGTAAGCCTTCCTTTGGCCTTGTCCAGCCAGGTGGGTGATGGCAGCCAATTAGAACAGCACCAACATGGTGCTTCTATGAACTTGGACCCTGCAAGCCAGAAAGGCTTCTGGCAATCAGGATTTTGATTCTAGATAAAGATTTTGGAGGCAAACACTGCACCAATGACTCCTGAACAAGCCATGTTTCTAGATTGACTGAAGGGGATCAATGGAGCTGCTCGGAATTCCTCGGCGGCTGGCGATGAGCAAAGTGCCCCACGCCTGCCCACCGGGACTACAATAGTTTTCCCCAAGATCCCCTGCGCTCCACTTTTTAGGGCTGTCCGAACGGTCTCTGGTATGGCCAGTGCAGCTCTCTATGTTCGCACCCTCCCTGTCCTCTAAGCTCTGGCCAAACTGGCCCCGTCCCGTCGTGTCCTTCCTCTGTGCCTCAGCCTTCTACTTCTGATCTCTCATGGTGCTGCTCAGGAACTCTCTGCTGCCTTTCCTATGAAAGAGCACCCATCACAGTCATCCTGACCAAACCATCGGGTCCCGGGCAGCGACTGTGTCTTTTCCAAATGGCCTATCTCTCCCAGGGATCAGTCTGCACACAGTAAATGTTGGATAAGACTTTATTGGAAAAACATAAAGTGCCGTATCAATACTCCCCATCTGATGGCTCCCTCTTCCCCATAACACACAGAGTCCTTGGACTGAAGGCTTTCCTGACTTACTGTCATATGTGGCTGCCGTGCTGGCTGGATGTGCACCACAAGGCCTAGCGGAGAAAGTTAGCCCTGGGTTCAAGTCCCAGCTCTGACACAGGGGAGCTGCGGGAGCCTGGGAAAGCTAATTCACCCCCCAGTGCCCCAGGCAGCTGCAGATGTGATCGACACTGGCAGAAGGACTTGCCTCATTTGGGAGTTCCCCATGTGAACTGGGTCTGGCTCCAGGTCTTCTCCCCAAGGAATGGCTCTTAGGGGGGCCTGGGGGGAGCAGGGAGCATAAGAAGAATGACCAAAAGACCACCCAGAGCAAAGCATCAGCAAGAACCCAATCAAGGCCCCATCTCCTCGAGGGCAGGGGCAGGGGCATGGGAAGAGGCTGTGGCCACGGCCCTGGGTTATTTTGCTAAGGGGCACACTGGGAGCAGCGGGGGCACAGGCTGGTGACAAGGCCATGGAATGAGCTGAATCAGAAACCTGGAGGAGGAAACGAGGAAGAAAGGCTAGAGCCCGAGGGGGCCACACTGTCAACCCTCTAAAGAAACCATCTGATTCTTGTAAGAAATGAGTGTTTTCATCTGCAGATTTTTAATAGTTTTCTATTTCTTAAGACCCTCAGTCCACAAAAATCAAACCAACCATGATAAAAGCTGGTGGCAATCTGGCGGGCCTCAGGCTGCACGCCCCCTCGGCTGTTTCCGGGGCCAGTGATGGAGGGCCGCGGGCATAAGAAGAGGGTCTCTTCATCCAACTCCCCATCCTTGGAGAAGGAGACCCCGGCCTCAGCCTTCCTCCTCTCTCCTTCCTCTGCCAGGCTCCCTCTCAGCGCCTGCGCCCACTCTTCAGTCCCATGACCGTGAAGGTGGCTGCAGTCAGCTTCTCATAGACTAGGAACATGAGGGCAGCCGTGAGCACGGTCTGCAGCAGCTTGGCCTCCAGGCCTTTGTAAAGTCCCATTACTCCAAAACGCCTAGGAGGAAACAGGGTGGGCAGGTTGGTGCAAAAGCAGCCTGGAAAAGGACACATTTCTGAGAAGAGGACGGGATGGATGGCACCAGAGCACGGCACCCTACGCTCACCCCCGGGACAGAACCAGCCACGGAGAGACATCACGTCCAGCTCAGACTTTCTGTTGCTGAAATCTTGGAGCCTACTTCCAATCTCCCTGAAATGCAGGAGATCAGCTGGGCAGGGATGACCCACCGGGTCCAAAACTAGGAACCAAGGAGACAAGGGAGGCCCTGACAGGATCTTACTGACGGGGACACAGACTGTAGGCAGCTGGAGGGCCACGGGGAAGCCAAAAGCAGAGACCAATCACGGGGCTATTTCAACTGCCCTCTGTGCCTCCAAACAGCAGCTGAGAGGGGATGAAGCTTTCAGCAGAGCAGAGTTCAATCTCACCTCCCTGGCCCCTCCAGCCTGGGGCAAGGCCAGCAGCCAGAATCCAGAGGGAAAGAGCCAAGCCATGTGGAAGTGACTTGGCAGCCCCCGG
>NW_020943070.1:1028207-1156985 GCF_900497805.2 Vombatus ursinus | reverse complement strand
CAGCCCCCAACAAGTTCTACAGAAAAGGAAGAGAGGCACTAAGTGAGGAGGTGACTACTGGTTTTTTGCTGGCTGGGAAAGGTCATGTGAATGAATGCATCACGCGATGCTTCTTTCTACAGGCTCAGTGGCAGAGCTCCAATAAACAGCCTTGGCCCCTATGCTCCTGCCCTCACTTTTACGATGACGAAGGAGAGTGAAGAGAGAGACAAAGTGGCTAGAACTCCTGCCCAGGTGACTCCCACCCCTCAGGAGAAGCCAGGACTAGAAGATCCCTGTCTGTCTGGGAGAGCAGGAGAGCAGCAGAGATTTCACAATGAGACAGTAAGGAGAATTCTTGCAGGTTTTTTTTGGTGGGGGCCCTGAATTTAAGCCTATTTTATTTAATAATAAATTTTGAGTGTGTAAATGAACAGAGAAGCCATGGGATGAAGCCCATTCCCACCCCCCAGACACTGGCAGAGGTCTCCCTGTTATCAGAGAGGACCAGGAGGGGCAGGGAGGGACTCACCTCACTCGCTGGTGAAGAAGATAAAGAACATTCCGAAGGCTTCCTAACGTTCTGTTTTCAGGGTTCAGCCTGTGACGTCCAAACTGGGAAAAGGATGCAGACAGAGACCCCCCAGCAGTTATTTTCTGAGCTGCACTCACCTTAGCATCTGCACAGAGAGGCAGTCATGAGGACATTTCGAATGGCCTGTCACACTTCATCAGAGGCCTCTCCTCCTCAGTGAAGCGGACAGAGCCCCAGCTAACCAAGGCCACGATGACCATCTCTCCTTTCTTCTGCTCTTCCACCTGAGGTTAATCAGCAGACAGCTGGGGAACCAATCACGTGAGTGTTCCCATGAGCGTCTCTGGAAGCCACTGGACTGAGGGCTTCCCTCTTCCCAGGGCCCATGAGGCCTGGCAAGGTGCTCCCTCCAGCGACCCAGAGGGCAGGCCCTTCACATGTTCTCTGAGCAGCAGACCTAGGGGGAGCCCCTGGCAAACACCTCCAGGCTGGTTCTTAGCTGGGGGCCACATGGTCAGTCCTCCCCAAGCATGGGCTCCATTGGCACTGCCTGGGAGGAGTCCAGACCACCAGGGGCCATTGAGGAGGGCCATTACCAGGCACAAACATTTCCGCTAAGTAGCCACTGTGAAAGCTAAGTATGATTAAGAAGGAGCTGAGCAAGGAGCAATCCACCAGCATTCTGGTGGATTTCCCACATGGAACTCAAAATGAATCGACTTATTGAGCCCTAAAACGAAGCTGTGACTTCACTAACCCCTTCAATGCTCCTGGCTAAGCTGGAGAGACCGCTGGAGCCTGGGCTCCTGGGCAGTGCCTGTAACTGCCAAGACCTAGCTCCCGGATCAGCTGCTGTGTCAGAATGAGAGGGGAGCAGTCGGGCCCCATCTTGCTTTTCTTTTGCAGTTTCATCAATGAGTCCTTCCTCCGCCATCCCCAGCCCTCACACTCATCTGGGCCTTGGCAGGGGACCCCGATTTCATCCCCCTGGGGCCAGCACAGTGATGACCCTCTGCCATGGCACCAGGCACAAAGGCCGCTGGGGGTCCACACTGCGCAGATCTGCTAAAGGCCACCCTGGCCATCTTTGGAGAAGTCAGAAGAAAAGGGGGCATGGGAGTAGCACAAGAGGGGTGAGAGAAGTGATTGTTTTTTTGTTATATTAACAACCAATTATGAAATCAGCATAAAGGTTTTTTCTCTGTCCTTTCTCATTCAGGGACAGCCCCTGTAGGTCATTCAGTCAGTCTCTGAAGGACAAGGCTGACAGATGAGACTGGCCTAACCCTCAGGCACCTGTGTGCTCTGTGACCTTGGGCAGGACCCCACCCAACTGGAAGACCTTACTTCTGTTTGGAGTGTAAGCAGAATCCGTTAAGCCCATGTCCCTGCACCCCGCCACGGGAGTTTAGGGTGACTCAGCTCATGCAGGAGAAAACCATCGAAAGCGGTCTGAGTAGAAATGGATTCCTTTGTCCTGAGAGCGGGGGGGGGGGGGGGGGGCCCTGAGTCTCGTGATCAAGGCTGTTCTCTGCAGGAGGGGTTGAGGGTTTTCAGCCCCACCTCCTCATTTGAAAGTCCACCCCCTGGGGTCAGCTAGGTGGTGCAGTGGACAGAGCACTGGGCCTGGAGTCAGGAGGACCCGATTTCAATTCCGGCCTCAGACACATAACACTCACTAGCTGTGTGACTCTGGGCAAGTCACTTAACCCCAAATGACTCACAAAAAAAAAGCCTACCCCCTCATTAATTGTTCACCAGTTAGGGCTGATTTTCACCTTTCAGGGGGACCCCCTTTTCCAAAGGTATTTAAGTACTCAGTGATCTTCATGGTTTTGTCTTTGGTTACTGAGAGAGACCACTGTTCATCAATTTATTGATTTATCAGCCAGCCTAATTAATAAATTGATTGTTAATTACCCAGACACTGTCTCTCAAGCTTTTCACTGTCTCGGGGGCAATGTCGCAGGTTTTGAAAATTCTTTGTTCTCAAAATGTAAAGACATCCCCAATTTGAGTCTTCTAAATCTGAGATTTCTGAAAGCCCATATGTCTCAAGAAATGGCCCAAAGCAAGGCTCCATCCAATCCAAGGGGAACCTACACAGTGAAGACCACCCAGAGAAGAGTGCAGAGCGGGCATGAGACACAGGGTCTGTCCTGCTGCTCCTGGACACAGCTGCCCTTCAGAGTTTCGGGGGAGAGGTGGGATGGTTAAACACTTGTAAAAAGCAAGGTCGTGGTTCTGACCTATGTTTTGCCTACTTTTTCCCTCAGTTATTGTTTTCCTTATTTTAACTGCCCTGATTTTGACTGTACAAAACCTTTTCACTTTTGTGTCATCCAAAGCCCGTTTCATCTTACACGTTCTTCTCTTTCCCCCCTGTGCCGTATGAAGCTCCTCTAATGTGTTTACAATGTGATCTTTTTTACGCCAAGTTCATGTGTCCATTTGGGCTTGTGAGCTTCTTGCGGGACACGATGGGACACGGGAGACAGAGCCTTCTGGTTTTCCCAGCAGGTCTCATCAAACAGTGAGGCCTTAAGACCTGCAGCTGGGGCTTGGCGAGCCTCTGCTCCCCAGAGCTGCCCTGGGCTCCAGGTAAAAGGCTCCCGTGACAGGCCCATACTCACCCTCAGAATGGACTGCAGTGTCTGCATCGGGTAAGTGACTGTGGTGGCGATGGCTTTAGCGATGGCCCCAATGACAAACACGTCCAAAGAAGAAAGCTGCCCAGCAGAAGGAAGAAAACAGAGTTAAGCCTTAGAAGGACCAGGACCCAGAGCCCCTATACCACAGGCCACAAAGGCCAGGACTCAGAGCCCCCACACCACTGGCCACAAAGGCCAGGACCCAGAGCCTCCCCGCCATGGGCCAGGACCCAGAGTCCCTCTACCACTGGCCACAAAGGGCAGGACCTAGAGTCCCCACGCCACAGGCCACAAGGGGCAGGACCCAGAGTCCCCTCACCACAGGCCACAAGGGGCAGGACCCACAGCCCCCACACCACCGGCCAAAAGGGGCAGGACCCACAGCCCCCATGCCACCAGCCACAAGGGGCAGGACCCACAGCCCCCACACCACAGGCCACAAGGGGCAGGAACCAGAGTCCCCTCACCACAGGCCACAAGGGGCAGGACCCAGAGCCCCCATGCCACAGGCCACAAGGGCCAGGACCCAAAGCCCCTTTGGCCCTCCGCCTCACAGGCCTGGCTCCCGCACATGGCCTGTACCTGCACTCGTCTCTTCAGGAGCTGCCTTTTGAGCCCCTCGTAGAACATGAACTGGATGGCTGGGTTGAAGACCAGCAGGAGGGAGGGAAACGTGCCGTTCCACAGAGCCAGGATCCCTTCATCTCGCATGATTTGGTGGAAAGCGTCTGCACAAGAGGAGACAAGAAGCTCCAGAACCAAAGGGGCAGAGGGGAGAGGGCCCAGCGGGCAGCTTAGGGACCAGCTTTTCAGAAAGGCCCAGACAGGCCCCTGACAGAGGCTGCGTGCGGCAGCAGGGAGAGAGCTGACTTCCAGTCCTTCCTCTGATGCCCACTGACTGTGGACCTTAGGCACGTCCTGTCTCCTATCAGGGCCCCAGGCAGCTCTCTGAGGCTCTGTAGAGGGAAGGGGTTAACCTGCACTGGAGAAGGGCATTTCTTCTTCCTACCAAGGAAATCACTGGCCCCATCCTTCTCCCTGCCTTAGCCCTGCAGCTTCAGTGGAGATACCGGGCCAGCAAACCCTGTCACAGAGACGCCTGCCCAGAGGCTGCCATTCTCAGCTCAGAATGCTCGGCCGGTACCCCTTCCCACACAGGGCAATCACGCTGCATTCCAGCACGACTCCAGGGCAATGAGCCAAGCCTTGGGAGAGGTCTGGCCAATGCAGGAAGCGCGCCTGCTCCTCCTCTCCACTGGCTGTGCCCCTCGAACTCAGAGACTGGGAGGAAACGAGGGACAAACGGGCGCCCCTGGGGTGGGGTCATCGACAGGACGGGGATCGACACCTGAGTCCAGAAAAAGCATCCCACTGGGAGTGGGAAGCCACCGCCTGGAGGCCCTCACCTAAGATGCCCTTGTAGTTGGTGGGCACGATGTCTTCATTTCTGAACTTGGCCCCCTGGAGTTTCAGCCGCGTGTTCACCACCCATAGCGGCGTGGTCAGGAGCACGTTCACCACACCTGGGTCGGGAAAGGAAGTAGAGGCGGGGCTAAGGGAAGTGTCACCGCTGACCCGGCTGCCACCTCTTCTGACATGGAGGACAGACACCAACATCAAAGCAGGGCCTGGGCCTCTCTGGGCTGGGCTGGGGGTCACACAAGCCTCTACTGTTAGAAGCGGTTCAGAAGGGAACATGGCTGGTGGGAGACAAAGAGACCACAGAGGGATAGAGACAGAGAGAGAGACACAGACACATGCAGAGACAGAGAGAGAACCACTAATAGCACTGTCTCTGACCATGAAAACTGGAGTTTCCTCATTGGAAAAGCAGGCACAACCTTCTATCCCTCACGCGGTGCGACAGCAACCCCCCTGCTGTGGGCGCTGCCCAAGACGCAATACAGCATCTTGGCTGTGGGCTGTTTTAGAGGAAAAAACTCCCCCACTTTCCAAATGAGCAACGTGAAGACCAGCGAAAGTGACCTGCTGACCGTGCAGCACGAGCCCCGAGCAGGCACCTCCACCGCTCCCGGCCCCTGATGTGAGCGGGGGCCAGTCTTTACCAAGACAAACCCGAGACACAGTGAGGCCCAGGGAGGGCCCGGTGGGGAGAAGCCCCGGCTCTCACACGTTCACACGTCCACTCAGACAAGCAGGCAGCAAGCAGTGGGCTGGGGACAGTGGCACAAGCAGCACGCTCCGCTTGCTCCTTACAAGATTCAGGAGGGGCAGGGGCCTGGCTCCTACAGGGAGGCCTTGGGCTGGAACCACACAGTGAGGCCAGGTGCTTCTCTTTTAAAAACACATCATCCCAATTTAACATCATCTTGAGACTTTAACATATTCTTTTAAAGGACAGTCCTGAAATAATTAACAGAAGGAGAGTGACATTTACTAGGGCCGAGAAGGCAGGCCTGGAGCATCCACTCGGAGAGGTGCCAACAATCTAGCATGGCAGGCAGGACCCCAGGGAGCAGTGGTGTCCCTGAAGCTCCAGGACCCAGATGGCTCTGATTTAGGAATCTCAAAGCAGGCGCACAGGGAGCGCCGCTTCCTCAAAGAATGCCGCAGGGAGTGCCCAGGAGACAAGATCTATTTCCTCTCCTGCTGTACAGAATTACAAAACTGAGGCTGCTGACTCAAGCCCCAAGAGCATGTGATGACAAATGAAAATTCCAGTGAAGTGACCCGGGCCTGTCATGCCCCAGGTTTGCTGTGGCTCTATTTGATATCCTAGGCCTCCCCGTGCTCGGAGGGGTCACAGTGGCCAGCCTGCCCACCTGGGAAAGGCTTCAAGGATGGACTAGCTGTGGGTCTGTCTTTGGAGACGCTCAAGCACCAGGCGATGATTTGTTGCTATAGCAACTCTTCCACAAGCTGCCTCAGAGAGAAGTGCACACACACACCTCCCCCAGGAAACCGGAAACTCCTGGAGGGCAGGGGCTATTCCATTTTTGTCTTTGGGCCTAGAGTGCTTAAGAAATGCTTACTGGCGTACTGATAGGCCAGGGTACAAAGCCCATCAGTGCCTCATTAGACAACATACAGGACACTGTGGCCTAGCAGCCTCCCACCTCTACACAGATTTAATTATGCTTCATCATATGCCCAGAACATACTCTACCCAGCAGGGGCTGAAGTCAGTTAGGGACCTCTGCTGAACACTGCTGTTCCCGGAGAAATAAAAGCTAATGAAATCTACCTCCCTCCTCTCAGGAGAGAGGTTGGGGGCTAAGGGGTCAGAACACTGTGTACACTGTTAAATGAAGAGCTGTATCTGCTAGAAGGGAGGGTTCAGTTTTGGGGCAGGGGGAAGGGACCAACAGAAAGTAAATATGAATCTAAGGCTGGAGGTCAGCCCCATCCCAAATGAACATGAAAAGCCCAGATTCCTCCACTGAATCAATCAATCAACAGCCAAGCCACTGAGACCTGGGGCTGGGAGGGAGGAGCTGACTGCCCCCTCCCCCAAACCTCAAAGGATCAGGGGTCTGCACTTCCCACAGAGCCAGGAGCAGTAGCCAAGGATAAACTAGACACCCTGAGGAAGGGCAGCTCTAGAAAGAGCCCAGTGGAAAGTTACAGTGAAAAGGAAAAGGACCGCCATGAAAAGAGAAAAGAACTTCTGGCAGCCACAGGCCACATGTGCTCTGAGCACGACCCCACATTTGCCCTGGCTTCTGTATGTACTTTCAGATCCCAGACTTTCTAGCAACTGCCCTTAACAAAACACTAATTATGGATAGAGCTCTGGCCTTGGAGTCAGGAGGACCTGGGTTCAAATCCAGCCTCAGACACTTGACACTTACTAGCTGTGTGACCCTGGGTAAGTCACTTAACCCCAAATGCCTCATAAAAAAAGCAAAAAAAAAAAAAATTAATTCTGGCTGGCCAGTTGCTCTCAGCTACTAGATACTCAATAGGGAGCACGCCGGTGGGGGCTCGTGAGTACCAGTGTGAGGAGCCACCCCCCAGTTCCTCAGGGAGCACCCCAAGAGGAGGAGTCGGCCACTCTCTGGGCCAGGCCCCAGCCCAACAATGTGCAGCAGAGGAGAGCGCACTACACAGATGATAGGTGGATCTCAGTGGATGTCTGGAATCCTGCCCACAAGCCTTCTGATCTGCCTTAACTTAACTTCCTCAAGGAAGCCCATGAAAAGTGGGCAATGCCTCCAAGCCCCTGCTGACGCCCCTGACGTACAGTGTAAAGAGACCTCCTGAGTCCAGCTGCCCCAGCCTGCCCCAGCAGACGTGAGCCCCAAGGGCCCGGGCAGCATCCAGAGCTGAGCAGGCTCTGTTCGAACCTCCTGGGCCTGAGGGCTGACTGCTGTGGGTGTGAGGCACAAACCCAGCAGCAAGGAATAAATTCCCAAGTTTAATGCAGAGTTTGAGTAACAATAGCTGGGTTTCTGCCAGTCTTTGGAGAGAACAATGCTTGGTTCCCACACAGTTTATTCTACCGTGACAAGGTTCCCAGCAGGAAAAGCAACATTTTCTCTAATTACTTTGAGAATATATTGGCAATAAGATTAAAAAACCCCAAACAACAGTTATTAGGAGAAATAGAGAGGCTCAAAGCAAAGAACAGTCTTCTGCTTCAACAGCAGCACCTCCTGGTCCCCCAGGTGGTTGGATCAGGTGACCCTGAGGGGCCTCCCTGCGCACAAGCCCCTGCACCGGCCTGAGGAAAAGTCCCGTCTGACAGTGGAAAGGTCAGAAAGGATCAGCATGGCAAGGCAAGGTGGTTGGAATGAAAACATAATTTCATTATTTCATTTGCATCTATTCTACTAATCAACACTGGGACCATCTGCAAGACAGAATCCTCTCACAGCAGGAACACTTAGCTTAAACAAACACAGACTCCTCCAAAGCCAGGCTTAGGGCCTAGGAGGGTTCAGAGACTCCACAATTAGAGGGCCGGTGGTAGAGTTTACAGAGTCAGGAATGCCTGGGCTAGAATCCCGCCTCTGACATAATGAGGTCTTGGGCAAGCCACCTAGCAGACCTGTGCCTCAGTTTCCCCATACTTATCTCCTAATACTTTTGTGAGGCTCAACAAGGCTGTCCTAACCTTAAGGTGCTAGAGAAAGGCCAGTTACTATCACTAGAATAAAAGATGCACTTCTTTGAAGGAGAAAGGCAGCCTGGGCATTTTCTTGGGTGTCCCGGAAAGGGGCACGTTTCCAATGTGGCCCAACAGGGCTTTCCCCAACACCCCCTCGGTCCAGATGCTAGAGGAGGGGACACCACACAGCTGCCCAAGACTCCCCAGGGCCCACAGGAGAGGGCACAACTCCCACCCAGACAACGAAGGGCCTCCACGGCCCAACTCCACCACACACGTTGATTAAAAGTGTCCAAGGGGGGGCAGTTAGGTGGCGCAGTGGATAGAGCACTGGCCCTGAGTTCAAATCCGGCCTCAGACCAAACACTTGACACTTACTAGCTGTGTGACTCCAATCACCTAAGGAAAAAAAAAAAGTCCAAGGCCACCAAGAGCACAGAGATAGGAGAGAAGGAGGAAGTGGCTGAGTATGACCCCGGCAGTGCTGAGAAGTTGTCAAATCTGGGAGAGTCCCTGAAGGGGGCCTTTCTGGTAAGTTCAACACCCACTGATTAAGCACAGCAGAAACGAGATTCTAGGCCTGTCCTTTTCTCTTGTGCTTCTGAAACTTGACATTGCTGCAAAGGACTATGGGTAGATGAGATCACTGTCACTAGATACCGTCCCCTGAGGGATGATGGGAAAGTGCTTTCCCAGGGAAAGCTTGCTGTCTTTAGGTAGAAAAATATAATCCATTCGCCATTCAGATGCTCCCTTTACTCAGAATATTCCAACCCAATGTTTTTTTTCTTTTTCTTTTTTGAGGCAATCAGGGTTAAGTGACTTGTCCAGGGTCACACAGCTAGTTAAGTGTCTGAGGCTGGATTTGAACTCAGGTCCTCCTGATTCCAGGTTGAGTGCTTGGTGTACTTCTTGAGGGTCTGGATTCTCCTCATCTGGTTTCTTTGCCACCCCTCACCAAGTCTAACATAGCTCCTGCCACACAGTTCACCCTCATAAGCCTTTGTTCCCTGCACTCTTGCGATGCGGGGATGGGGGTGGGGATGGCACCCATGGCCTCTCCCTGAACTTTCCCTACGAGGGCCAGGATGCCTCTGGCTCTGCTCTAGTGCCTTCCCTGGGCCCAACATCCCCAACTGAGACGGTCTAGCTTGTCTGTACCCAGGTGTTTGCTGGCGGTCTCTCCGTCAGAATGTGAGCTCCTGGAGGGAGGGACTGTGTGTTGGGTTTCTTTGTATTCCGATGCTTCGAGTGGTGCCTGGCACACAGCAGGTGCTTAATAAATGTTTGTTGACTTGGCCAACCCAGTAGAGGTCACAACCCCTTGTTCAGCACTAATTGGGGCTAAAATCTATCCTTCTAAGGCACATACAGAATATAACTGATGCTTGAAGAACATGTATTTCCCTCAGAAGCACTTTTACCTGCAACAAATCCGACCGCCAAGTCCTTTCCTGTTGTAGAATGTTGACCTTTGACCCAGACAGCTTTGAGGCTATTAAAAGTGTAGAAATAGACAAAATTGGAGCAGCAAAGGCTGGAGATGACTGGAAACCACCCTCGGTATGGTGCCAGGCTAGGAAAAAACACAAAGAAACCGTCAGGAACAAAAATCATCAGAAACGGGCCCAGAGTGGCCTGCTCCCCCGCCCATCCCTGAGCTATTTGCCCGCGCGTATGTGTGTGTGTGTGGGGGGGGGGGGGGTTATTTTTAGAGGCAATCAGGATTAAGTGACTTGCCCAGAATCACACAGCTAGTCAGTGTCTGAGGCCACATTTGAACTCAGGTCGTCCTGACTCTGTGCACTGTGGCGCCACCTGGCTGCCCCTCGAAGTCATATATTCTGAAAGAAGCTGAGTACTTGGGAGATGGGGCAGGAGGGTGGGGGTGGGGGGCTCCACAAGCTAAGACAAGTGTGACTCCCACTACACAGGCTGGAATGGACACCAGGGCTGATGGCTAAGCCGGCACTGCTATTTCCCAAAGGATCCTGGTTTCGGCAGAAGCACAAAACGCCCGCCTGCCAGATGTATGTGGTGAGGGCTCATGCCGGTAACTGCCCTGCGGACACCCGGCCCCCTAACGGAAGCCGGGTATTGGCTGGGTCAGCTGCAGGCTGGTGCCCTGACTATGGGGGCAGACGGGGAGCACGAGAGAGCCTCCCGTCCCAAGGGCCGCAGCCCCGTCCTCCAGAGCAGTCAGAGCTCCTCCTCCCTGCCCCGGCATGCTTGGAGGATCCCCGGGCCACGCTGCCTTGCACTTACAGGCCTTCCTCTTTAATGATCTCCATCAGCACCATGTGCGTCGTCTTGGATTTCCGCTTCTCGTCAACTAGCAGATCGAAGAAGAGACCGTTAGGATCCCTCACTCACATGCATTCACGGGCTCCCTAGCATCCTGGCAATCTCAAAGACGAAGGCAACCTCTCACGAGTTGGTTGGATACCCCCAGATTAACCCAGGGAAGAGGAGGCCATGGACCAGAGCAGAACTGGGTGGGCAGGCCCGGCGGTCTGTGACCCGTACTGCTGGAGGGAACGTTCCCACAGAGGGAGAAATTACAGGGTTAGGTCCTCCAGGTGGGAGGCAGGCTTTATCATGACTGGTCGTTGTACTGACCAAAGCTACTAAATTTTTTTAAGTTGTTTTCTTTATCAGCATGAGTTCTTAACCTGGGGTCCAAGGACCCCTCAAATTTCAGGGGATCTGTGAACTTGGATGGAGAAAAAAGCTACATCTGTAATTCATTCTATTTGGTTTCCTACAGAATCCCATGTATTTTATTACATGAATTCAAAAACATGATTCTGAGGAAAGCTCCAAAGGCTTTGCCAGATGGTCCAAAAGCCCCAGGACACAGAATGGGGAGAAGGCCTGCGTCATGGCGCTGTGGTCACTGCGTTAGCTATTAACCGTCGTTCTGGTCTGCTCCTTTCACTCTGCATCAGTTTATGCAAGCCTTCCCAGGTTTTTATAAATCCATCCTTTCTTGTCCATTCTATCCATGTATCATTGTGTGTTAAGCCAATGCCCCAACTGATGGGCAATCAAGTAAGCTGTAAGCATTTATTAGGTACTTACTAAGGAAAAGCCAAACCACTTCTGTCCTCAAGTGGCTCACATTCTGATGGGGTGTGTGTGGGGGGGAGGGGGGGAACATGCACACACAAACACATAAACACACATGCACACGTATGTATGTATATGCATACGTCAGTAGATACTTCCTTTTTGCTACCCCAAAAAGTGCTGCAATTATTTTTTTGGTACAGACGGGTTTTTCTTTCTGCAATGTCTTCAAGGCGTATGCCTGCCTCACAGTGGTATCCAAGGGTCAAAGGGCATGTACCCTTTAGGGGCTTTGGGGAAGAGCTCCAAACTGCTTTCCACCTTTTTCAAAGCAGCCAATTTGAAAGCATGCAAACCTAAAAACCTGCCAATTTCCTGAGAATTAAAGTGGCATTCCTGTGAGGTAGGAAGGGCTCGCTAAACACAAGAATTGGTTATTTCAAAGCTACATTGTTCTCCTTGGCTGCCACATATGTCCTGACGGTCTTCGAGCATCTGTAACAAAGGGTGGAGAACCAAAATGGCGGGGATGATGGCCAATGCTGGGGATCAAGTCGCCTATCCAGACCTGCAGAGGACAGGGGAGTGGGTTTCCTGTTTCTGTCTCCCCTTTGTGGTGTGTCCCCCAGGACTCGACACTGACTTTGCTCCTAGAGGTTTTCTGGTGGTGTTAAGAGCTCAGAAATGAGTAGGCAAAATAAAGGACACCCGCA
This sequence comes from Vombatus ursinus, assembly GCF_900497805.2. Lineage (NCBI taxonomy): Eukaryota > Metazoa > Chordata > Mammalia > Diprotodontia > Vombatidae > Vombatus > Vombatus ursinus. Next base: position 1,144,967 of record NW_020943070.1, on the reverse strand, counting down.
GACACCTCATTTCCAGACAAGCACCTGCCAGGAGGCTCGATTCAGCAGACTGGGCCTGACTAGCGCCCTCTGCTCTAAGCATCAGTCATGCAAAGTACTTTAACCCGCTATCTCTGCATGTGCCTCAAAACACTTTCCACAGATGTGAGAATCCCTCATGTAAGAAAGCAAGTGAGTAAGAGAAAGAAAGGTAAGAAAGGAGCACAAAGAAGCCCTGCCCTAGAGTAAGGCGCTCAGTCCTGGGCACCGTGTTTGGGGACCGTGAAGATGAGGAGTGTGTGAAGGAAAGGGAGACGTGAAGACTGAGGGGGACCAAGAGGGTCAGCTTTGAGCGGCTGAAGGGCTGCGCGGGGGGACTCTTCCTGCTCACTGGCCATGGGCCCTCACAGCTAACATCTGGAGCTGGGGGCGACGGCAGGTCCCTCAAGGAAGCCGTCACCCGTGTGCTGCTCCCAAGAAGGCGGAGTGGGCAGCTGCTGACCATCAAGCAAGCGGAGCATGCTCACCCCAAGGGAGAGGTTTACTCACCCTGAAGTCGAAGCCTGGCAGTGTCCAAAGGGAAAAACACCGTCATGGCAGTCACACTTCCCTGTGAAAGTGGAAAGAACACTTAGCTCACAGTCTCACAAGGGGAAGCCCAAACCAGAGCTGACTGGGAGCACCTCCCTCCCCAACAAGATGGCCGTCCTAGCTGGCCTCCCCAGCCTCAAAAGCCCAGGCTCCGGGAGCCTCTTAGCCCCTCTGGGAGTTATTTCTTCATGTCATACTTCTGCTAAGAATAGCAATAGGAATGACAACATTTCTATAGCATTTTAAAGATTTTTCCAAAACAAAAAGGAATCCATGACCACGCGTTTATCCAAACAGGTCCTAAAAATGCTGGGGTACATCTACGAGACCCCTGGGGAAGGCATTAATGCAGGAGCTGGGCAACCGAAGTTACATGGACCAACTTTCACTGGAAAAACTGCCAGTCTCTCCCTGCTACCCAGAGAGGCACCAGGCAAGAGTCAAGGGGCGGGAAACCTCTCTTTTCACGCTTATTATTTATTCAGTCAACACTTCTTCTATTGCCTTCCTCAAACAGGAGAAACTAAGACCTACAGAATTTAGAACTAAAAGGAGCCTCAGGACCATTTAGCCCATCCCTCTCATTTTAAAGATGAGGAAACTGAGGCCCAGAGGGAAAGCTGGCTTTTGGCAGAGCTAGGATGAAAGTCCAAGTCTTCTCCCACTCGATTTATACAATTTAATTGTTCAGCTTATTCTCCATAACAATCTCGGACAATCTTCGCTGGAATGCCAAAGAAAAGGCTTACTGGGTAAGTTGGAGCCATAATGAGGGGGGCTAAAAACAAGTACAGTGTCGGGTCCTAGACTCGATATGCTGCCAAAACATCAAATGGACCATCACGTTTAGGCCTGGGCATGATGTCAACTCAAGAAACCCTTACAGAGTGTGTGCCCCATATGTGCCAGGCACTATGCTGGACATGCAAAGCCCCACGCCCAGCAGCCTCTGGCATCAAGAAGCCTGTATGCCACTGCTCCACTAAAGGCAAGAAGACGGGCGAACACACGGATGGGCAGCTAGGCTGAGGTCAGAAGATGAAGGGCAGAGGGGTGTGCCCATCCTGCTAAGAGGCCAGATCTCTCTCAGGGCACGGGAGAAGGGAACCAAAGGGTCCAGGGCTTAGAGGAAGAAAACACAGGTTTCCATCTCTGGCACTTCCCTAGCTCTGTCTGATCATGAAAACTCTGCGCCCTCAGTTTCTCTGTCCGTTGAATGAGGATAATACCTCCCAGGGCTGTTTCCAGGACCAAATGAGATCACAGCCCTGCTTTTAGTTTCTTCCTTTTTCAAAAAAGGCTTTTCTCAACTTTATACAACCTCGAGGTCATTATAAAATTCAAATGAGACTATGATGCTTTGTAATCACCAAATGTGAACCAAGCTCATTCAACTGTAACTGAGTTTTAGAGATTACACAAGAGTAATATCCTGGCTTCGGAGAAAACGTCTACAGCCTTTTATTATTATTTTTTTTTTTCGTAAAGGCAGAACTCAGAGTTATTTATGAGAAATCTGAAGCCAAGTCCCACACCGAGGCCAGGAGGAAACAGTTGGCTGATTTCTGGTTGGAGCTCTCCTGCCTTCCTTCATTTAAAGACTCTCCGCTTTGAGAACCCGAATTCATTTCTCACAACCCCCCCACACGGATGCACACAACGGCCCTCAAACCAGAGTTTTAAATATGAGTTTATTTACAAAAAGGGAACATGCGATAGCTGTATGTTTAGGCATATACATTTATATACCTTGGACACACACACACACACAGATACATATCACACAATCTACTTTTATACACACAATCTATACACAGACAGGCAGGCCACCAACAAGCATTTATTAAGTACTGATAAGTGCCAGGCCCTGTACTCAGCATTAGGGATACAAATATAATCAAAAAGCTGCCCTCAAGGGGCTTACACTCTAATGGAGGAAAGATAATAAGGCCCAAAAAGGAGTTGAAAAGGAAGAGGTGGTAAAGGCTCCAGCTGAGGGCACTGAAGGGGTTCAAGTCTGGAAAGGCAGAAACTCAGCTGAGAAGGAAAGAAAATCGGCCAGCCTGGGCCCTTCCCCAAAGCGGAGTCCCAGGGAGGAACCCCCAAAGGGAGAAAGGGGCTAGCATGGTGGAAGGGGGCTAAACACACAGATTACACACACACACACACACACACACACCCCTTTACCATCAACCCAAGCCAGCATATAGGCACAATGGCTTCCCACAAAAATGCTGGGTCTCCTCCCCACAGAAACAAAAGTTAGGCGGGCAAGCTGAGAAAATGTGTTTACTCCTCAAACAAGCAGCACCACAGACACACAAACACAAGCTCCTCGAGGTCACACAGCTACTGGGATCATTAGCTGGATCATCTGGAGCCCCGTCCGGCCCAGCCTGGCAACTTTCCAGAGGAAGCCGCTGACCCCCACAGAGGTGAAGCGAATGGGTCCCGGTCCGGGCACAATGCTCACACCCAGAGCTCTCTGGGCTTTTCCCACAGGCTCTGGGATCCTTGCGACACACTTTTCAGAACCCCTCATTTTACAAACGATGAGACCGACTCCAGGGGGCCCATGAACCAACCTGTGCCCTTGTCCTGGCTTGGAAAGTCTCCACAAGCTGTCACACTGATGTTCCCAAGTGAGGATCAGCCCACATCACCACCCCAATCAGCTCCACTGGCTCTCTACTGCCTTCAGGAGCAAGTCCGGGGTTCTCAGTTTGGCTCACCCCTTCCCCCCCCACTCCGATGGTGACCCTGGCCTTCTGGCTGGTCCACGAATACGATCCTCCCTTTCCAGACTCCGGGCATTTCCCCTGGCTGTGCCTCATGCCTGGAATGTTCTCCCTCGCCCTCTCCACTTCTTGGCCTTTCCCAATCCTCCTCAATCCTAGTGCCGTCCCTCTGAGATTTTCTCCAACTATAACACACAAAGTGACTTAGAGGAGCACAGAATTTAGAGCTGAAAGGGACCTTAGGGACCAACTTAGTCCAACATCCTCTTGTTTAAAGATGAGAAAACTGAAACCCAGAGAAGGGATCTGACCTACTGGAACAGAAACTCCTTGTGGGCAGAGGCTGTTTTCGGTTTACTCTAGTTTCTAGCCCAATCCCACTCTAATAACTGTTAGGTACTTAAGGTCTGTTGAGTTGCATTGCACAGCAACGGATGGAAAGTCATCTGTAAACATATATAAATGTCAGCTCTGGCTACGAAGGCAGGACAAGCATCTATTAAGCTCATCCATCAGTATTTCTACCTCCAACAAACACTGCAGTGGGAAAGGATAGGGAGCCTGAGCCAGCCATCTGCTAGACGGCAAGAGTGGGTTTGGGAAATTGCTTTTGGGAAATTACAAAGCTCCTTTAATAAAGACCCCGTACTTCTCCAAGAAACAGGGAGCCATCTTTTAAAATACCAATATTCCACCAGCCTTAAAGTATGGCCATGAGTCATGGAACACAAAAGTCTCCCAGGAATTAAGCAAGAATATCACCCAGAGGGCAACGGTGGGTGTGTGAGCAATTACAACACAGGACAAGAAAATTACAAACAAGAACAGGAGCAAAGGATGACTGAAAAAGAAGATGGGCTGGTCCCGTGACAAAAAAGAAAAGCAATAAATAGAGGGTTAGATGGCGTGCAGTGCCAGCACGTTCAAAATGTCTGGAGGCATCAAGGAAGGTCCCTTGACAGGCATGGATGGTCTGTGATCTGCACTGCTGAAAGGAATGCCCATACTGATTATATTTGAATATTCTACTGGTACCCAAATAAATACATCCCAGCCTGATTCACCAATGGCCATCTCATCCGGGATGGCCCTCAAGGATCTCCCATCTAGTCCCCGACCTTCCAAGGTCTCTGGTTACTCCAGATTCCTTCTTGTCACCACCACTCATTCCACGCTCAACAATCACCATACACTGGTCAATATACTGCACTGTTAAGATCCTCTTACAGGAGCTCTAAAAAATAACTCACCAGCCCAACGAGTCAGCTGGTTACTGTGTTTTCTGAAGCATTAGGAGTAAAGATCAAGGTGGTATAGTGGAAACAACACTGACCTGGAGTCAAAGGATCTGGGTTCAAATCCTGGCTCTGACACTTACTAGCTGTGAACTTTGGAAAGTCATTTCACATGTGTAGGCCTCAGTTTCCTCTTATGGGTTGGATTAGATGATCTTTTTGGCTCTAAATCCAAGATTCTATGAATTTTTTTTCGGGGGGAAGATGGGTTCTTTTACTTATTGGCATAAAAGTATTGCTAGAATTTTTAGATTTTCAATGTATAGTATTTCATTTACATTATGGTATAGTCTAGAAACCTAACCGCCATTTAGAAGGTTATTTCTTAAAACAATTGTTTCTAATTCCAAACAGCTTACAAAAAAACCATTTCAAACACTGCTGGCTAGTGGCTGGGGAGGGGGGGCTGGAGAGGGGGACGTAGTCTTTTTCCAAGGCACCAATTCAAGAAGGTCTGAGCTTTCTACAGCCAAAGTAGCTGGTTTAAACCAAAGTGAAACTGGTGGGCACCAAAAACCTGGGCAAGCCCTGTGTGGTAATCACTTGCAATATAAACTAAGGATATTGGCTTTCTTCTGCCAAAGATCCAAGGGTGTTCTAAAACTCAGGCTCAGAGACAGCAGAATGGTATAAAAATTAATTCAACAAATATTCGAAATCATTCTGAGGATGGTCTGCTGGGGTCCAGAGGGACAAAGATTCGTCCCAAACTGGCCTTCTAATTTTTCTCCTCCCTCCTCGGCATGAATAGCTCTGCGTACACAATGACTTCAATCAGGTGCTGGGGAGAGAGTGCTGGACTTGAACTGGGAATGCCTGGAGCCATCTGGGCAAGTCAGGCATCCAGCTCTCAGCCTCAGCGTCCTCATTTCAGGCCTGTTCCAGGCCTCCGATCCTACACTAAAACGTCCACTGTGGACGCCATCGTCTGCCAAGGGCTGTGAGCCCAGTTTTTTCATTAGCAGTTCAGTCCGAATCATTCTATTCTGTCATTTTTTCCTGAGAATTATCTGTGCTAATTTGCAAGGGGGTTACTCTTATACACAGAGAAGGCCCAGTGTGAGAGGATGCCACCAGTCACAAATAAAAAGAAATTCATGATTTTCTGTCCTAACTGCCCAAGTGGGAGTTCTGCCACCATCTGAGGGAACGGCCTCCAGAAAGGTGACATCTTCTTTTTCCAGGACAGACACTTTTTAGTCATAAAACTGTGGACTTCACCACCCCACCCCCAGCCCAGGAATCTCTGGCAGGCGCCACTTCATAGTGGCAAACCCTACAATTACTGAGAACCTCGTTGGACTAGCTCCACTACAATTCTTTTGGGGGGAGGGAGGGCAAGGCAATCACGATTAAGTGACTTGCCCAAGGTCACACAGCTAGTAAGCATCAGGTGTCTGAGGCCAGATTTGAAGTCAGGTCCTCCTGACTCCAGAGCCAATGCTCCATCCACTGTGCCACCTAGCTGCCTCCACTACAATCTTTCCAAAGAAGCCACTGTCCTAAGCCCCAGAGGGAGCTGGCACCATCAATTCAGATGAGAGAAATTGAGTCTGAACGTTCTGTGAATTAGCCTAGAGGGCGGACGGACAAAGCCTTGACGTTTTAAACTATTTTAAGAGTTGGCTTGGCAGCGAAACTCTAAAGACCTTTTTGAGAACCTTTGGCTGCATGAACACATTAAACCCTTATGACCATATTTGGTTATTTTGGCTGCATGTTCTCTCTAAATGGGGGCTGATGACAAACTCATACCATCTAATGGCGCACACAAGTTGCCCCCTTATGTCTGGCCTCCTCTGTGGCTCTCCCAGAGTTCAGGACATGTTCTAAGAAATGGTCTTGGGACTTAACTGTCACCAAAGATCAGTCCAGTGGGATATTGTGTCCTAGGCACAGACAGCAGGAAAAGGACAAACATGTGAGGCTGAAACCAGGCAGCAGAGTGCTGTGCCTAAAGTTCTGACTGAGCTGAAGCTTGGTTGTGGGGGTGCAGGGAGGGGCCAGACTTCCTTCAGAATGGACTCAGAGCTCTGCTGGGGACAAAGAAGGAAGAACAGGCCATCCATCCACCAGGTCCCAGAGAAGCTGAATGATCCATCGGTGCCGGACTGGGTTGGTTCGGCTTGGTTGCCGAGGGCAGTGCTAGGAACAGGAAGAAGGGGCAGAGAGGCCAAGCTGAGTTTCGATGCAAACTTCTAGGGGCCATCTGAAGCAAGCCCTTCGTGCCTGGCTTCGCCCAGAAGCAACAGATGATGTCCCATCATCCCTCATAACTAAAGGGGTGAAGGAGGGATGAATATATGAGATACTGTGGAGGACAGAAGCCACTAGATCTGGCAATGACTGGGGGTGAGACTGAGAACCAGAGGATGGCACGAAACGGGAAAACACCAATTAAGTGCTTATCGTGTGCCCAACACTGGGCTGAGTTCTGGAGATACGGACAGTCCTTGCTCTGGAGAAGCGCCCGTTCTGACAAGGGAAGACTCTGCCACAGGACAGAGGGAAGAGCAAGTGAGTGCTCCAAACAGCAGACCAAACATCAAGGCCATTGGCAGGGTCGTAGGATTCTACACAGCAGGGTGTGTAAGGCTCATCAGCACCTTGCCAGAAGGGCGAGAGATGGTGACTCCTTGCTCACCCGGGCAGTGTGGGCAAGACATCTGACGATGGGCCCCAGCAGATCTCCCAACGCACCCGGTGCCCCTCAGGTCACCAAAGTGAAAGGGAGGGGCGCGGATGTTCATGGGAAGGGCAGGCCAATAGAAAAAAACCTGCTCAACTTGTGGTAAGCAACCAGAGTTCAAACACCTGAGAGTTTCCAGAATGCCTCACCCTCTCCTTTATTTCCCAATTTCTTTGCCTGGGGATAGGACGAGCTGGGCTGCTCAGCACTCAGACCCATCTGAAACGCTTCTTCCCTGAGAGTTAATGTCTGGGCCAAGCATGAAGTATAGAGACTGGGGGGGACAGGAGCTCTGCCTCTGACATGGCGAGTCCGATGTGCCCTTGGCTCATCCAGGAGCAGAAATCCAGGAGCAGCTGGCTGGTGAAGCCTATGGGAGCTCGGGAGAGAAACAGAGGCTGGATCTAGAAATCAAGGAGTCACCGACAAGAGAAGACAACCGTACCCAGAGTCACTGCCACCAAGTGAGTAGCAACAGAGGTAAAGGCGGCTTAGAACAAAAACTTAGGGGGCCAACTAGGGAATTGCAGAAGGGTCGGTGAAAAGTGATTTTGTGTGAAAACAAAACAGAACACACTTTGAATAATAAAAACATGGACCTTTGCTCTAGGAAGAAGCTTGTTGTAGGCCATTTCCCAAAGACTGCTCCAACTGGCTCTCCGATTCAATCCTGAGCTTAGCTCACGTCCCGTCGGCCCTGCCCCAGGCCCGTCATCCGACTGCCTGTGACAGAGTAGACACCGGCCACTCTTCTAGGCGTTTACCCATCTCATCCAGAAATGCGTTTCCTGTCTTGGGGCAATCGGCACACTCTCCTTCACAAACAGGAGCACCTGCAGGAACCTGGCCTGGAAGAACTTCTGGGACAGTGGCACAGCCTTAGAACAAATTCTAGTGCCTTTCCTCATTTGCCTAACCTGCAAGCAATACTGAAGAGGTCAAGGCTGTCTCTGCTGTTACAACTTTAAAGGGATCACTGGTGGTTGTGACACATACAAGGAAGGCAGTCTGTTACAAGAGGGCCCTCACCTGGTGTCTGCCCCTCAGAATAGGAGCCCCTTAAGAGCAGGGACGTTTTGGGACTTTTTCTCTGAATCCTCAGCACTTTGCACATACGTAAACGCCTGACGACCGGGCGACTAAATAAAACGCTTTTTTATCGTCAGCAATTGATAAGAACCTGAGGAACTTGTATTCTCTACTCCTTCCAGGGAATCACGACTGTAAAGATGTAGCCTGCGGTGGGGCCCCGGCGCCTCTGGGACCTAACAGAAAAGTCTGCTTCATAACTTAGCCCCTTCTACCTGTGGGGTCTTTTTATACCTTCCACCCCAACGTGTGCCCTCTGATCCAGTGACACTGGCCTACTGGCTGGTCCATTGCTTGGCTCTGGGCATTTTTACTGGCTGTCTCCCACGCCTGGAATGATTTCTCTCCTCACTTCCTCCTCCCGGCTTCTCTGGTATCCTGCAAGTCTCAGCTAAAATCCCACCACCCACAGGAAGCCTTCCCCAACTCCTCTTAATTCTAGTGCCTTTCCTCTCTTCACGATTTCCTATTTACCCCTTATAAAGTTTGTTTGTATATATTTGGTCGTCATCTCCCCGCTAGATTGGGAGCCCCTTGAGAGCAGGGACTGTCTTTTACTTCATTTTGCATTCTTAGAGCTTAGCACAGTGCCGGGCACATGGTACACACTCAATAAAGGCTTACCGACTAAGCTAACCTGAGATTAGACCTCTAACTGGATAGGTCATCAGGAATCAAGGCCAGAGATTGGGGAGGAAGGTCACCCAAGCATACTTTCCTGGAGCTCCCAGTGAATACAACCAAACTCTGGGGACAGTGACGGTGGCCACACAATGCAGAGTCTTGATGCTGGGTCCACATGAGGCGACGAAAGAAAAGAAAGACGAGAGGCCCGGATGAGCGCGCCAGCCCTGTAAGGTAATCCCTTGAAGTCCTGAGCTGTTAGTTCTGACTCCTCTCCTGGAGAAGTCAGTGGTGGAAAAAGAAAAGGCCGGCCAACAAAAGAGCACCGAGCTTTCAAAAGTTATCTCGGGAAAACAGGAGCCAGCATGGGATGGGGTGCGAAAACACTTAGGAAAGCTAGGCCAGTACCTGGTGGGAGGAGAAGTGGGGAGCACAAAGGGGAAAGCACCACTTTTTTAGTGGAAAAAACCACAGGAATGAATAAGAAAACATCTCATCTGGATGAAACAAGAGAGCTTCAGCAGAGCAGGGACATCCAGCTTAATGGTTTGGTCTAACAGGTGGGGAACCTGGGGCCTCGAGGCCACATGTGGCCCTCTTGGTCCTCAAGTGCAGCCCTCTGCCTGAATCCCAGCTTCACAGAACTGTCCCATCTCTGATGGGAGATCCCTCAACCTACGTGAACTCTGACTAGTCTCGCCCTGCTGAACCACAGATCCTCCTCTATAAAACGGAGGGTCTGGACGGGGATCACCTATTACCAGGAGACCCTGGTCCTTGTTCTGTTTCTGCTACAAGTGATCTGATCTTGTATCACTGCGATCCTCTCCGGGCCTCATCCGTAAAATGAGAGGAGGGAAGGCAATGTTCACGTTTGATGTTTTTTGAAGTTGTAATAAAAAAGGAAAAATTAAAATAAGTAAATAAAATGAGGGATTGGATTAGAAAATAGCTCCAAAATTCAATGAAGCCACGTCATGACCCATGATGTAGGAAGCGTGGGTAGAAACGTTTTTCCAGCTTGGAAATCTGATTCCATGTAATATTTGATGCCACTTCTTTTCTACGATCTAGAGAAATTATGAGGCTGGCACGGGCCTAACCACAAAGAGGGGGAGGGGCTCACACCCTTGTCCGATGGACCCATCGGCTCCCTCTCCCAGAATCCTAAGAGCTGGAAGACACCTTTGAGCTCTTTCAGGAGGGCATGAGCCCCTCGGACCTTCGGCAATCTCCCTGTCAGGAAGTCACAGAGCCTCTGCTTCGAGGCCTCCCCTGGAAGATCGCGACTCCACAAACCAGCCCATTCTAGCTGCGGACAGCTCCATTAAGGAAGTGTGTCCTCACAGGAGCAATCAATCTGTCGCCTTTATCTGCCACCCACTCGCCCTGCGGCCCTGTCCCCTGGGGCCCAAGCAGAACTAGGCCAACAAGACTAAACGTCCCTTCCAATGTGCAGTTCACAGCCGGCCTCCATCCAAGTCTACTCTTTAACAGCTTTGTCAGTGAGCTGCTTAAGGGGCTTTCTCGTGAATCCCAAAGGGCAGAATGAGGAGCAAGGGAAGAGTTGCCTAGACAGAGGATTTCACCCAAACCTTCAAAAGCTCCTGCCAAGAGCAGAAAACGCCAGCCCCTTGAGGACTTCCACAACCTCACTCCAAACTACTTTCCCAGGGCTCCCCTCCATGCACCATGTTCCAGCCAACCTGGTTGACCATCTTCCGCCGCCCTGGATTTAGACAGGCACGTCCCCCACACCTCCTCCAAGGCTCAGCTGTGGGGCCAATTCCCTAGAAAGTCTCGCTTGACCCAACCATTAAACATTCTCTCTACCGCATACACTTTCAAACTTAGTTGCTCTATGAGTTACTTTTGCTGAACTGCTTCCCTCCCCCCACCCCCATGTTTTATTCTTTGCTAAGAGGGATGGTTCTGGGTGGGGGAGGGACATACTGGTCCCTTTGATGTCACTGATGTAAAAGTCAAAGATAGCGACAAAAAGCTTTGAAAAACAAAGTTCCCCTCCCCCAACGTTCTAGAGCATCGTCTAGGCTCTCCTTTGCTCCTGTTATACCCGACTTTGTATTCTGCTTATTTGCGTGTGTGACGCATCCCCACTGAGTAAGCCACAGGCACCTTCAGGCAGGGACTATGTCATTTTTCATCTTTAGATGCCCAGCACCAAATACTGTGACTCCGCACATAGGAGGCATTAAATAAACAGTTCTCAAATTTAATGGAATCTTTCATGTGAAAACAGCCTGAATTCTCGCACGATGTCCTGTCTAATTTTCTCCTTAGCTCAGTCACTTCTAAACATGTTGTGGCTCGTTTATGAAGTCCTTTCCTAAAACGTGATACACAATGCAGAACCCAGGCCTCCCAAGGTGGTGAGACCAGGACAGAGGCCAGCAGAGCAAACTCCTTTGTTCCAAACTCTCTGACCATTAAGGCAGACAAAGCTGTTCAATCATTTTATCGCTGAGCTTGTAATCCATAACCCCCACTTCTCCCCTGCTCTTTTTTATAGGAGCTACTATCTGTCTGGGTCTCTACTCGTTGTATAATTACATAACCTATATAATATCCCTGTCTCAATTTCCCTACCTGTAAACTCGATTGTCACCAACTTTGTTTTGAGGATTCAAAGTGTTACACTAAATTAATGAGCAAACTTAAGTGGAACCAAAAACTGCAAAATCAGAAAACGGAGGAACAAGGTGACAGAGTTGAAAGAACCATGATCCTGGAATCAGGAGACCTAGGTTCTAGACTGGGCTTATATTTCCTTCTCTGGACTAGGGGTGGGGGTGCCTGGAAGTACCTAATCACTCTGTTTTATCACATGTAAAATGAATGAGCACACAATGTTTGTTGACTGATTGATAATGGACACAAAAGTACTTTGTGAAGTTAAAATCGGTACATTTTAGACCAATTATTAAAATTATTCAATACAAAGTACAACAAATGTTCTGATGTACATATGGCCTTTACCAAGAATGGGAAACCGAAGAACGGATCTACTCATTTAATGCACACTGAATTCGACAAACATTCTGTACCCACCATCTATTTGGTACTTCTGCAAGAAGACCAAGAGGGGCCCATCCCCTCCCTCAAGGAGCTGACAATCTAACAGGGCAGGGCAGACTGCCATACAATCTAGAAGGTGAAAAAGCAGAGTCGAGGTAAGAGAAATGCTGACATTTCAGAAGGAATTTCCCAATTGGCTGAAGGCTTTTTCTGCAAGGGCTTAAACAAGAGTCAGGCTCCTGGGAATGGCCAGGGATTTCTACAGGCAGGCCCAGAGAGGGATTTCTTTGCTGCTGACAGAGAAGCTTGAGCAAGTGGGATGAGATGGCAAAGGACAGGGAGTCATCCAGTCTGGCTAGGAACAAATTACAGGCAGGAAGAGGAAGCTGGGCACCCTCTGCCCCAAACTGCTGCCCCATCTGGCATCTGACAATGACATTTTTTACTCAGTGGTCATTTCAAACCTGCCCGTGAACAAGAGCAAAGCACTATGCTGGGTAGTATACAGGCCTTCATCTAAAAGAGACTACAGTCTAATGGGGGTGGGGAAGAGAAGTACACATGGAATCAGAGAAGAGGTGCAAAGCACCAGGAGAAATCTGAGAAGGCAGAGTTCACTTTCATCTGGGGATAGGAGGCACAGATGAGGGAGGCTCCAGGAGGGAGGTGGTATCTAAGCCGGACCTTGAAGGAAGAGCGATGCTCCAACAGAGATGGCCGTGCAGCTGGCCACTCTAAGTACAGAGGACAACATGACAAGACACAGGAGTGTGCAAGGAGAGAGAAGAAAGGGGTGAGTGGCACAGCTGAGCTGGCAAGCTGGAGATGGGAAGGACACTGGTATGAAGCTGACCAGGCCAGTCAGAGCCTTGATTGTGTCACCTGTTCATAGGTTTGGTCAGGAAGCCCCATGAACTCTAGGACAGCAAAGGTTACTTTTGACCTTGTAGCCCCAAAACAGCCCAGGGCTTTGGGAAATGGGCTTAAAATGTCCGTGGAGTCAAAAATCAGAGGAACCTCAATGATCTGAGGCTGCATTTGAAGTCCGGGGGAAGCATCGATTAGCTCGGCCAGCGGGGATTACTGTGATGCTTGGTCTACATATATGTAGTTTCCTACGATGCACCCTGCTCAAGGAACTGCTTAAAACCTAATATTCAGAGACTCTGCTGACAGCAGCATTAGGCAGGACATACGTACATACCAGGGCAAGTGAGAATTTATCTGGTAGGCAATGGGGAAATCTGGGTGGTTTGAGGACACAAAGAACATTAGCAGGAAAGTCTCGCAGGTGCACACAGGCCAGACTGGAAGGCCGCTGCTCTCAAAGGGGATCAGAACTGATGAGGGCACAGACAACAGGCCTCACGTGGACAAAGCCGCTGATCCCGTTCCCAGCGAGGCCGAAGCTGAGGCCTGGAGAGGCTGCCGACTGGCCCAAGGTTACATGGTAAAGGTGGGAACGGTCTTGAGGCCACGTCATTCCCCTTGCTAGGAGAAACACCATCAAGCGGCTGGATGCAGCAGTTCAGGTGGTGGAATGACAGCAGGGATGTCATTTGAGCCTGGGGGGGGCCTGCAGGGACCTCATTCTCCCATTTTACAGAGACGAGTGACTGAGGCCGCAGGAGAATGGTGACTTGCCTCATATCCACAGGTGGTGCATAAACACTGTAAGCAGAATTGGAATCCAGGTCCTGCCTCCAGAACTAATGTGTTTCCTTTCCATTCTACCATGCTGACTCCCATGTATGGGGCAAGATTGGGGGCATTCAGCTTTGGATACATGAGCACATCCAGGTGCAGACCGAAGGCTGTGGGTCTTCAGTTCAGGGGAAAAGATGAAGGCCAGACACGTTTAGCACAAGCCTCCTCTGTGCAACGCCAGGCCCCTGACAACAGGTCCTTTTTTTTTTTTTTTTTGAAGCAGTTGGGGTTAAGTGACTTGCCCAGAGTCACACAGCTAGTTAAGTGTTCTGGGTCTGAGGCTGGATTTGAACTCAGGTCCTCCTGACTCCAGGGCCGGTGCTCTATCCAACAGGTCCTTTTTCAGCACTGAGTAATACAGCAGGAAGAGACTGGTTTTTGAGTCTGAGGGCCTGAGCTGAAGCTTATCCCAGGTTACACTGGACAAATCTCTTAATCTTTTGGGCTCTCAGTTTTTGCATCTGTAAAAGCTGGTGAGAAGAGGGGGTGGCTTTGATGACCTCAAAGGTCGCTTTCAGCTCGAAAGCAGAGGCTTCCAGGAGGCTGCCTAATGATGAGGCAGGAGCCAGGGAGGAGTGTCGGGGAAATCATGCCCCTTTCCCCACAAAGGTCTGAGGCCAGGCTCTCCACAGGCCACAGCCAAGATGTACCCTGAAAGTCACTGATTAACATCATCAGTATCGTTCCAAAGTCTGCTCTGATGTTGAAACCAAAGATTTCTCTATGTTCTTGGACAACTCCAACAAAATAAGGCTCTTGTGGCACTACAGCGCATTAGAATCTGGTTTTAAAAAACCAAACTCATCTGGGTAAAATTCTTTTAAAATTCCAAATTTCTATTTCCACAAATTATGAGTCTTTGAGTCAAGGCGAGAGAGACCCAGATAAGTAAGGATAGGCCTGTCTGCAGCTATTGCTTCTCTGAAGTCTTACGGATTCTGCTTTGCCTAGATATGAGGCTACTTGGCCAAGAGATTTCCGCCCATTGCTTCAGTCTCTAAATTGGCTCCTGGTAAAATGCTACTCTCCAAAAAAAAAAAAGAGATCCTCAATCCCCGCTCTACAACATTCCAAACTGTCAACAAAATATCATTCCTGTCACAAAACTCAAAATAAAACACATACATCAAAGCAATTTCAGTCCACTTTTTATACATATGAAAAAAGCAACAGTGAAGAAACTGTAACAAGGGGGCAGGGCCTGCCAAGGTCACCCTGTCTGCTTTGTTTTTCTAAGCAGGCTCCTGTGGCATTCATGTGGCTGACAAGCAGCATTAGTGGGGCAGCTAACTGTGGGAGTAATGGCTGTCTACACCTGTAATAGCTATGCCCAAACATGGAGTGTATGGATCCCACACTGCTCTCAACATGGGATATGCTTTTCCTGAGACTGATCTAATTTATACAAAACCTGAGAGAAGCCCAGAATCGTACTTGGTAATTATTTGTCAGTACACACCTACATGGTTTTCTTTTCAAAAAGATGACATTTGAGAAAACTGCCCTCTATCAAGACCAATGTGGTACATATAGGGGGCCCAGGAGAGCTGCCTCCAAATGTCTGGAGAAGAAATGGACTCAGCCTAGAGGGCAGAAACAAGAGAAGTGGGCCAACGTGGTGCTCAGGAGGCAGCATCAAGCTTGAGCTAGGACCACACCTCCCGAGAACGACAGCAAACACAAAGTGCCTCGGGCTGCCTTGGGAGGTAGGGAGTGGCCCTCATGAGAGGTCTTCTAGCAAAGGCTGATGCCCATTTGTCATGGAAGGAAAGCGGATTCATGATGGGATGTAGTTGAACTACACGACCTCTGCTGTCCCTTCCCACTCAAAGACTGCGTATGATCCGCGTACACTTGCCATGAGACTGTGCAGAACCAGATTTCCTTGAGGGCGGAAGTGTTTCTAACTGCACCTTGGCACGTGGTGTTCAGTAAAGGCTTGTTCACTCAATACGTCTCCAAAGGCTCTTTCGGGGAAAAATCCTTTAAGTGGAACCAGAGGGCCTACCTCTTGGTCTGGCAAGCTGACCTGCTGCTACTCAGGGTTACACAACAGCCCCATGGAGGCTTCTATGATCCTAAGCTTACGATGTTTAATAAAAACCGGCTAATGTCTCACTGGAGTCCCAACCCAAGCGAGGCTCCGTGTTCCCTGTCACATGGTGATGGATTTGGTTGGGATGTTTCTGAGGAACGGACATAATCCGTGTAGACTTTCCTTATGACATGAAGTCAGAGACCAGCTCTCCTACATGAGGGCTGTAGGAGAAAAAAGGCAAAGCGCCAACCGATGAGGTAGGTATACATGTGTTCTGGGGATGGGCAAGGGTGCCCCAGGGGCAGAGCGGAGGCTAAAACAAAGTGTTTATTACATGTTCACATCCGTGTTTTACACTCTTAATTTATTTTACAGGCGAAATAGAAAAACACAGCAACACTGAAGTTCTGAATCACATAAAGTTAAGTGTTACATGAGGAGGCAGGGATTATATTAGAAGAAAATGCCACATTCCGAAGCAGGCATCCGGAGGTAACAGCAGGAGCAATCTCGTTCCAGGCAGATGCAAAGAACCCCGGCCCCACTTGCTCTCAGTCCAAGACTCAGAGCAGGAGCCCCAGAGGAGCGGGCCCCTCCACCCCCGGGCCAGCCTAGCAGCCCCTTCTCATGAAGACACAGGTGGCACCTGCCCCTGGCAGGGCAACAGCCAGAGGCACTGAGGAGGGCCAGAAATTTCTTTCTGGTCCCACACTCCAAGTGACCGCCAAAGGCTTCAGCAGCAAAAACGGACATAGTTTTCTCCACGGAAACGACACAAAAGAAGACGTTACCATTTGCTTCGCTGCAGTCCCGAAGGTCCACAGGGGCTCTCCATCGGCCCTGCAGTTGAACCCTCCTCTCTGTGGGGTCTCCCCTACTCGATCGGGGCCTCCTCGAGGGCAGGGGCTGCTACATCTCCATCAGTGCCCCGGCTCTTACCACAGGGCACTGCACACAGGAAGAGCTTACTAGATGCTCACTCACTCACTCATTCATTCATCACCAGGATCTGCACTTTACCACCTCCCCTCCTCTACACCCTCTCCCCTCCTCAGCTCCATCACCCATCCTTCTAGAAGGGGCTCAAATGCCATCTCTGTCACATATCTCCCCCAATGACATTATTTCTTCTTGCTCTGAAATCCTACAGCTCTTGGTGCCCCCCGTTACTGCCCTCCTGCCTCGTCTACGCACCCCTCAGCTCCTTCACCAGGCTGCCCCACAAAGCCACGGCTCAGAGCGGATGCCCACCAGGTGGCTATTGGAAGAATTCTGAACTGCGACTTGGGTAGAGATTGGTTTTTATGACCGCTGATATCCCTCCAGCTTGAAGTCTGAGTCTCAGAAACTCTAAATTTAATTCTACGTAGAATTAATACAGAAGTAAGAGGCCTGCTTCCTCGGCCCAACGTGACCAAAGAATTTAAGCGAGTCTGTTCATTTTGAAAGCAGAGGCCAGGAATACAAAAGAAACAAAAACCGTGGTCCCAGAACTTTCAATCTAGAGGGAACTAAAGTACATGCACACATGATAAAAGTAACCTTTCTAAGACTACAGAACATACCCAGGAAAACTGGCACTATCTATACAAGCCCAGAACCACCGGGGGTGGGACCCTATGAATAATCAGGCTCTATTCACTCATGGAATGCTTCTTTGGAGCCACATATTGAAGGAGAGCAAAAGGGACTGGTGAAGAGGAGGAGAGTGCTCCAAGGGACCAAAAATGCGTTAATGAGATGTGAGGAGAAAGCGCAGAAGTCAGCCACCAGTCGAGAACCATGAAGATGGCTAAGCAAGTGGGCGGCATGATGAACAGTGTTTGAAAAAGGCTAGCTCAATTTCCAACAGCTACCCAAAGGACTGGCTTACCAAGAGCAGCTACGGGGAGTAGCAGAGCTGAGGGGCACTGAAAGGGCCCACCCGACAGCAACGGCTACGGGGAAAGGGGCATGACACATCAAACGTGGGGAAGTGAAGAGGCAGGGGACAGAGACGATCACAAACCTGTGGAACCAGAAAAACAGACATGCCAAACGCCTGGGGCTGGGGCAGGGCTGGCAGAAGCTGGAGTTGGGGCAGAGCCCTAGATCTGGCCAGCAGCCATCCCAATACAGGTCTGACTTGAAGCGATGGGAGCATCCTCTCGGCGGTGAGAATGTGAAGAGAGCGGGCCCGAGGGCCCAGAGAGTCGGCCTGAGCCCAGCGAATACAACCAGCGTCGGTGGAGGGAGATGTCAGCGGAACCCGAAGGGAAAAGTCCCTAATTCGAGCTGTCCCCAAATGAAGCAGCCCAGCCTGGGAGGCCCTCAGCTCCACTGTCACCTCCCGGAAAAAGACTCTGCACAGGCCTCTAGCGGCACTCTCCCACCCCCACTTTCTCACCGCTTCTCCCCATGCCCCGCCAGCAGAAGAGAAGTTAGTCCTTGAGGGCAGGGCCTGCTACGACCCTCGGTGCCCAGCATGAGACCTGGCACAGAAAAGACACTTAAAATAGAGAATAATTTCTGGTTGATTACAATTGTGGGTAGGGAAAGGGGGTGGGGGTTCCAAAGACCACAAATTTAAAGCTGACAGGGCCTCAGAGGTCATCAAGTCCAATCCCCTCATTTTACAGAGGGGGAAACTGAGACACAGAGGCACGGTTAAGTGACCTGCCCAAGGCCACTGAGGCAGGATCTGAACCCAGGCCCTCTGGGCTCTTTGCATCATACCACACTGCCCAAAGGGCGCCCCAACACACAACGGAGCCATGGACAGTGCCAGGTAAGGTCAGCCCAGATGACCTCGAAGGTTCCTTCCCTCCCCTGATGCCCCACTGAGAAACAATTTTCCTCTGCTTGCCCCAGGGGCATTGGAACTAATGGGTCCGAATTTCCAACAGGGAGGAGCTGAGGAGGCAAATGGGAAAACCACTTTGTGAGACGAGGGAGCTGGGAGGCCAGGCCCCCGAGAGCCAAGGGTGGCGAGAGCTTCGAGCCTCGGAGCCACCAAGGGCAGTCGGGGGGCAGGTGTCCGAGGCTGGGGAAGACCACACCTGTCACTCACACCTGGCCGGTCACCATTCACACGCCCCCAGCCCCCAACGCTGCCAAGGAGCCGGGTCTCTTTCTCCAGCAGCAGCAGCAGCACGGGGAGTCAGCGAGGGCCGACCCCGAGGAAGGGGGTGGGGGTGGGGGAGGGGGTGGGGGCCCAGGCAGGGAGGAGATGGCCAGCCCGAGGCCCCAGGCACACCCCCACCCCAGATGATGAACGGCCCAGACGGGGCGGAAAGGACGCCGGGGGGGACGGGCGGACCCTCCGCGGAGCAAAGGGAGAGACTCGGGGCGCCCCCGCCCCAGACTCGTGTCTCTGCCATTTACTGATCGGGTGACCCTAGGCAAGTCGTTTTGCCTCAGTTTCCTTTTCTGTAAATGAGGGGGCTGGCCGTGCTCCGGACCCCCGGACCCCCTCCCCCTCAGTTCGCAATCGAAGGCCTCGCTGCATTTCACTGAGCGCTCAGTATACAGGACCTTCCCACCCGAGGTCCGGGGCCCGGGAAGCCCCTCCCCCTTCAAGGGACAAGGGCCCTCGGACTCAAGGGTCCTTCGCCCACCGACGCTTATCGGCACGCGCCCGAGGGGCCCCTCCCCCGCTCGCGCCCGGACATCCGGGTGTCCGGGCTCGCGCCGTCCACATCCGGGTCCCCCCGGCTCGCGCCCTCACATCCGGGTCCCCCCAAGCCCGCTCCGCTCCCCCCGCCCCCTCCTCACCACGGCGCCGGCCACGGCGTGGACCAGGCTCTCGTAGGATAGCACGGCGGCCATGGGCTCGGCTCCCGTCCGACCCCAGCGGACGCTCCGGCCGCAGCTGTCCCGGCGGGTGGAGCGAGAGGAGGGCGCGCAGTGGGCACAGGCAGGGAGGCGGCGGGCGGCCCAGCGTTGGGCTCCCAGCGTCCGCAGGCCCCGCCCTCTCGCCGGCCTCCGCCATAGCAACCACTTCCGGGTCGCCCGGGGCCCTCGACTGCGGCGGAGAGAGAAGGCGGGACCCCGGGGGGGGCGTGTCCCCGGGGAAGCCAATCAGAGGGCGGCACGCCCCGCCAATGAGCGTCCGGTACCCGGAGCAGGCGCACTAGGCGAGTTAGGCTTTGTACACGAACCTCTTCCGTTCTTGAACTTTTTTTTCCTTTTAATGGATTTTTGGTACCCCTCACCTTTTCAAAATCGCCGCCAGAGCTCCGAGTCTCCCCCAGACCCTCAGACCACTGCCTTGGTAGCAGCGAAGGGCGGTCCCCGAAAAGAAGTCAGTCAGTGCCTTGGCTGTTGACAGACAGGGTATGCCTCATTGTGCACCTGCAGCCCACCACCTTTTCGGTTTTTTGTTTTCCTTGTGTGTTGGGGGGCGGCGCTTGTAGAGTGTCCCTAAAGTCTTAGTGTAGTTTTGAGGCGTCCAGAATTATCACCTAACCCATCAGCATTTATTAAGCGCCAGTGGTGCTCAAGGGCAAACTAGAGGGATTATAGCCGCCCTGTTAGCACAGAGCTCCACAGGTATCTATCAGCTAGGACTGAACCAAAAGGGTCCCAGCCTTCCAAGAGCTTACATCAAACGTCAGTGTACAGGACGACGGGATGTACATACAAGATGAACGCAGAGGAGATAAGAGGGAGGCTCAAGGGGGAATAAATTTTGATTGATAACTTTTGGGGGGTTTTGGTGGTAGCGTTCAGTGGTATTCCACCCTGTCTGACTCTCTGTAACCCTATTTGGGCTTTTCTCAGCAAAGATACTGGAATGGTTTGCCATTTTCTTCTGCAGGTCATTTTACAGATGAGGAAACTGAGGCAAACAGGATGAAGTGACTTGCTCAGGGTCACACAGCTAGTAAGTGTCTGAGATCACATTTGAATTCAGGTCTTCCTGCCTCCAAGCTGCCCTTCCTGGCACACAGTAAATACTTTATTATTGTGTTTATTGTTTTCCCACAGTTTGTGGAAACCACAGGCTTCTCCAAGTTCACTATATTAAAGGTTTCCCACAGCACAGAAAGATTCCATTACATTCACAGGCCACGCCATCAATGGGCATCTCCTTAGTTTCTAGTTCTCAGCACCACCAGAAGTACTTTTGCGACTGTCAAGTCTCCGAGGCCGCTCTGGGATCTGTACGTGGCTCCTCCGATGTGCTGTGGCCGGCTCCCCTCCATCACAGGCCTGAACTCTTCCAACAATGTGGCCCTCAATGACTCAAGACATTCAGCACCACCTAAAGAAGGCTGCAGGTAAGAAGGTGGGCCTGTTCTAGAGCACCTTGGGGTTCCCGATGACATCCCTCGTGTGCTTACCTCTTCACCGTTCCTTTCTTCAGCCGCCTGCAACCTGTCTGGTCCCCCACCTGTCTACGAAAGCTGCGACAGTAAACACTTGGCTCGACCCAACATTCATTTTTCATTGTTCCTCCTTGGCCTCGATTCCCCTCTTGTACTAACGACCCCTCCCCCCAAACTGGATTTTCTTTCATCTTAAGAGACATTCCACTTTGCTGATTCTCTGGCTCCCTCTCATTGTCCTCCTCAACTGGCTTATCCTTCCCTAACCAACCTCTTCATGTGGGATATCCAAATGTCTGTTCTTGGCTCTCTTCCCTCCTATCCAGCAATCCTGTAACTACCTTCATTAAGTCCACTTAACAACAGTGCTCTCTATCATTCCCAAATACCTAACTAAAATCTTGATCTGCATTCTGAGCTCCATCTCCAACAGCCTACAATGCATCTCCAGGTCTTGCTATCCTGCAAGGACCTCACAAACTCACTATGTAACCCAAACTGAGCTCATTTTCCTCCTTAAATCCGGTCTTCCTTTGGATGTCAGTTTGCCTGTGGCACCCCTCATTCAGTCTGCCACGTTTCTATCCATTTGTGGTTGTTCAGTCATTTTTCAGTCATGTCTGACTCTTCACGACCCCATTTGGGGTTTTCTTGGCAGAGATCCTGGAGTGGTTTGCCATTTCCTTCTCCAGCTCATTTTACAGATGAAGAAACTGAGGCAAACAGGGTTAAGATTTGAACTCAGAAAGATGAGTCTTCTGACTCCAGGCCTGGCACTCTATGCACCATGGCTCCCTTCATGGCTGAAATATTGCCTAGAGATACAATAAATTAGCTGACAGGCCCCTGGGTGTAGTGGGGAAGGCAGGACTGCTACATATACTCACTGTAAGACTCAGCAAATCACTTAAATTTACAGGTGAATTGCCAAGGGAAAAAAAATGGAAGGGGGGGTTAAGGTGCATCCAGGCCACTGAAGGAGGGGCCATGAACCCAAGAACTTAGCAGCTCTCAAAAGGACCATTTTTCATCACTGGCCCTCATCATCTGGGTCAGAAATACAGAATTTAAATTTTATTAGGTTTGCTGGGCTTATTAGCCATTATATTATTATTGTTATTGTTATTATGGCAGCATGGGGTACCACAGTGCATAGAACACTGGGCTTAGAGTCAAGAAGACTCATCTTCCTGAGTTCACATCTGGCCTCAGACACTAGCTGTGTGACCCTGGGCAAGTCACATAGCTTCCGTTTACCTCAGTTACCTCATCTATAGAATGGGGATAATAATAGCACCTACTTCCCAAAGTTGTTGTGAGGATCAGGTGGTATCATGATCGTAAAGCACTTAGCATGGTGCCTGGCACATAGTGCTACCTGAAATGCTAACTATTATTTGTATAATAATATAAATCTCCTTTGTGGAGATGTGGGCAGTCAGAGGACAAGCTGAGTTCCACCCTCTTCTTGGACACACAAGGTAACTGGAGCCTGGGGAGATGAAGGGACTAAAACCTCCTCTCCTCTGTCCTGCAGTGGATGCCAGCTCACAGGGGTAAGGACAGGCCTAGTGATGTCACTGGAGGAATAAACACCCTCAACCAGTGCAGGTGGCTAATTTCTAGTCTTCAAAGCAGTCTAGGAGCACTGCGGAGGCAGGTGACTCACCCAGGATCACCCAGCGAGGATGTTATCAGGGGCATGAACGTCAGAGGCTGTCTTCCTATCTACTGTGCCCTTCAGCTACTCTCCAGTGATACCCAATCTTTCAAAATGGATGACAGGGGCAGCTAGGTGTCGAAGTGGAGAGAGCATCGGCCCTGGAGTCAGGAGGATCCGAGTTCAAATCTGGCCTTAGACACTTACTAGCTATGTGACCCTGGGCAAGTCACCTAACCCTGATTGCCTCCAACAAAACAAACAAAAAAGGATGACCTAGTCCTTAATGTAGGGACATTGTCATGGATGCCCTTTTCCTAGGCTGCATCTCTGCCTTCTCAGGGATCTCATCATCTCCCAAGGATTCCAGTCTCTCCTCTCCATGACAGTGATAGTTAAATCCTAAGTCCTACATTACGAACTTGTAGGGACCTGAGAGGTCAATGAATCCAATCCCATCATTTTACAGAGGAGGAAACTGATGTGACCGGGCCTGGGTCACTCACATATAAGAGAGCCGGGATCTGAAGCCAGGTCCTGTCTCCGGGGCTGTCCCACAAGTATCCTAAATGCAACACGCTTTATTTCTCCTCTCTCCCCCAAATCCAGCCTCCTCTGTGCTGTGACCCTCAGTCATATACTTCTCTCCTTCCTCAGCCAGCACAAACCATACTGGTCTCAGCCTGCCATCCTCCCCTCAGGCTCTGCCACGACATTTCGGGGGCAGCCTCTCAGTGATGGTCGTTCAGTTCCTGACCCTTGACCCTGCCGCATCTTTGCTCTCTCCACCCTTCCCTACGCTGATGTTCCCAAAGCACCGGCGTCTCCCGAGGTCCTGGAGCATCAGCCAGCGCTTTGAGTACAAACTCCCCTTTCAGGCTTCCTGCTCCTTTCTGGGCTTGATTATTACACGACTCTCATCCGTCATGCTCCTGCTGTTCCTGGGACCCATCATTCCAGAGATGCCTTTGCCCTGTCTTTCCTCCACTTTGTGAAACTTGTTCCTCCCAAGGCTCAGGTTGGCACCATCTCGACTGCCACACTTTTGCCCCCTAGCTAAACCTCTCCCTTGACTTCATACCTTGCTTCGCTTGTCCCACTCATCCTCTGGAGCCCCCTGCATCTAACTCTTCTCTTCATTGTTAGAAACCTCCACTTTCCTAGTACATTATCATCTCTCTGCTAGACCTCTGGAATAGGAAACTGAACACGATGGATGCCCCCAGGAGGCCCTGAGCTTGGGATAACCATGAACCCTTGCCCTATGTGGACCCCCTCCCTCCTAAAGATCAAAAGCCTCAGAATGCCTGCCAGTACCCCTTCCTTGCCCTTTTCTGGCCTGGACAGGAGGAAGGGGAGGAGGCCCCGGTCCTCTGTAATTATCTTTGCTTTCCCCACTCTCCCACCCTTCTCTGCCTGCTCTCTTGGATGAGCCCTAAGAAACCATATGACCTTCCCTGAAATGACTCAAAAAAGGACCTATTTGCTTTCAGCATTGACTGACCTGCTTCTGATTCTTCTGCAAAGCCCCTTTAAGTCAGAAATAAAGTTTGGATCAGTATCTTATACCATACTCAACAAATTTAAAATGGATATATGACCTGCACACTAAAGATCATAGTGTAAGAAATTAAAAGAGAAGTCATCATCTACCTACCTTTCACAGCTATGGTAGGGGATAAATTCCTAGTCAAACAAGGGATAGAGGCAATTACTAAAGACTAAATATGTAATTTTGATTATATGAAATAAAAATATTTAGTAAAAATAATACTGGGGTAAGTAGCAGACTAGCAAAAAAAAAAATATCAAATCTGATGTCAATGCACAGTAAATTTGGTCAAAGGAAAGGTTTCCAAAAGA
Organism: Vombatus ursinus; assembly: GCF_900497805.2. Classification (NCBI taxonomy): domain Eukaryota; kingdom Metazoa; phylum Chordata; class Mammalia; order Diprotodontia; family Vombatidae; genus Vombatus; species Vombatus ursinus. The sequence goes on along the minus strand of NW_020943070.1, from coordinate 1,120,349 downwards.
ATTGCAAACCGTTAACCTTATGAAAGACTGCTTCAAATCATCGAAAGATGCAAATCCAAGCAACCTTGAAGTTTCACCTCAGATGGGTGGATGAACAAAGATGGCATAAGATGGGAGCAGTTAATGCAGAGGGGTTTCGAAAGACAGGCTTGCCCCGACTCTGGACAGCAAACTCTCATCAGCTTTAGTTCTAGAAAAAGGCAATGTCTCCATTTACTCTCTCCCACAATTTTGTTACCTATGTTCAAACCTCATGGCTCATCTGAAAACCATCTCTCCCAGATACCATGGATCTCTTAGCAGATCCATTATCTAGGTGGCACCGTAGGTAGACCTGGGAGTCAGGAAGACCTAAATTCAAATTCTGCCTCAAACACTAAGAGTTATGTGACCCTGGGCAAGTCACAATCCCCCTCAGCCTGTTTTTCTCATCTGAAAAAAGGGGCAGATAATAGCACTTACCTCCCAGCATTGTGAGGATAAAATTAAGGTATTTGTAAAGCACTTTGCAGACTTTAAAATGACACATAAAACCTGGCTGTTATCATACCCAGGGCTTGGTTTCTCCCCTAAGCTTCAGTCCCACATGGCCAATTGCCTATTGGACATTTCAAACTGGATATCCACAGACATCTCAAACTGAACTTATATTCTGGTACATACCCCACCAAGCTTTCCTGGCCTGCTGCCAGTGCTCACCCTAACTTATTTTGGGATTTAACTCTGCCTCTGATTAGTAGTTGTCTCCCTATGAACAAATGTCTGGTCCTTGAGAATATTGATTGCTTTATTCCTTGAAGCTACAGGGTGTCTGGCTCACAGTACACACTTAATAGCTAATGACCTATTGATTGATTGAAAAACACTAGCATGTTTAAGCCCTTTGACCTAGATTCCACAGCTAGAGGGTCATTGACAAAAGGAAGATCCCAGGCACATTCAAGTATTTGTAAGCTGCACTTCTGATGGAAGCAAAGAACTGGAATACAAAATAGATGCCCATCCATTGGGAAATGGATCAACGTATCGTGGTGCATGAATGTCATGTCTGGTGTAAAGCAAATAAAGCCAGGAAAACAACATCCGCTACAATGACAATATAAATGGAAAGAACAGAAAATAGTAGAAACTCAATGCTATAAAGGAAGACCCTTCCCCCTCTTTGTGAGGTGGAGGGTAGGGCATATCACATCAGACTTTATGATTTTGGTTACTCTGCAGAACTCTGAGCTCTGGGAAGGGGAGGGGACAATGGGACGTGTAGGTGAGCCCTCAAACATGGCGCTGCCAGTGGCCCACCATTCCTGATTGCGCTTCCTTTGGTCTCCCTCCGTGCTGCCTGTTCTGATCCTAGAGGTCAGTCACTCACAACTTTGACCCAAGGCACCTGCCTCCCTTGGAGTGTGAGGGTGGGCAAAGTTAGGACGACCACAGGCGAGCGAAGGACCTGAGGAAAAACGCCACAAGAGCCGGCTCTCTTTGACAGTTTATTTCTCAGCCTCCATCCAGCTCCACTCTCACATCTCGTCACTGACCCAATCTTCCTTATAGGGCAGCCTTCCATTTCTTTCTTCGCTGCTCAGACCCTCCAGCTCCTCAATTCTCACTTTCTTTCATCCCCACCACTTCACCTCTAGAGATCTGTAGTGACTAGGGAAAGCGCCCTTGTTGTTAGGGACAAAGGCGCCAGAGACGGGCTTCTGCCCCGTGATCCAAAGCTCACTGTCAGTCGAAGCGTCCAGCAACTCCAAACTATCTTCACTGGGCACTTCTTCAAACCCGTCACTCGCCTGCTCCGCACTGGGCGGATCGAGCTCCTCTCTAGGCTTGAACTTCTCCTGGGTCATCTCACCGACTCCTGGTAGGGTAAAACGCTCACCACATTAATGACTACATCATCCATTACCTTACTTAACCATAAGCTCCCTAGCTGCCCCTCCTTGGGGCAATTCTGTCCTTCTCTTCCCCAACAGATTTCTTTAGTGGGGACAGTTTATAAAATCTTCCTCAAATAAAGGGAAAAACAATGAACCCTTTGGGCACCAGGAGATAAAAATTTAAATTACATGGACTTAATATTAAACAATATTTAATTTGGAAATTAAACATCTCCACGTGCTTCTCCAACCCATATCATCCTTCCTCTTTCCAAAAGAGAGAGGAGCGGCATATACTTTTGAGTCAATTTTGAAAACTATCTGGGGAAGGGCTGTTCCCTCCCAGGTACTCCCAGAGCTCGTGCTAACACCATACAAAGTCATTTGACCCAAAATGCAGTTAATTGGATACCCAAACTATGCCCAGTTTGTAGTATTAGAAAAGAAATCTACTGGCATGTTTTTTCCTCCAGGAAGGGGGGATATTTTAGCCATTTTTAAATTTACAATTACTTTTTGGACACATTTGGCCAATATCTTATCACTTAGCTTTTTCTATCAATGTTACCTTTTAAATATAGAAATACCTTAAGCACAGTCCATGCTAGACCAACAATCTAGAAACCATTTCCTACTTGTCCTGTGTTTATCAGTTGCCCAGTCAGTAACTTGGTTGCTAAATTCTTGGCGCCTACAAGCAATTTTAGGACTCAAAACTTTGGAGACACAGGTAACGTCAAACTTGGCTATTTCTTCCCTGCATACTAGATAATCAGCACTCACTGGACCTCTCCCTTAGGGCATTCGGGACCTATGTGTTCATCCTTTCACCTCCTCTAGTCCCTGACCCGTCCCAATTCACACAGCAGGCAACTTGTCTGACGAAAGGACGTTTGAGAGGACTCCAGTATCATGGACTTCACACCTTTCACCCCTTTCTTGGCCTCAAGCACTTGTTCTCAAATCCAACACTAAAATTAAACCTATCCTCTACACACTCAAGTGGCTAAAAATGTTTCCAATACTAAAGTTGCCCCAAACCCGAGGGAGGCTGAATGCAATGGCAGGTGGGCCAGCGGCAGTCCCACGAGACCTCCTGATGTACCGCCTAACTTGGGAGGCTGCCCGTCCCTATCTCAGTGGGGTTTTTTCTTCTTCACCTTCCCAGAGACACAGCCCCTCACTATCAGTGGTCCCCCTGAGCTGGGTAAAAAATTCTGGGGCAGGATAGCCCTCACCTTTTACACCAGTCTGGATGGTCAATTGAGACAATACAAAAGCTTCCGGTTTGAAAACCACACTTTATTTGTGAAGGCGACTAGAAATATCCACTAACTTCTATTTTTAAGCAAAAACAAAAAACAAACTTTCCTTTCACATTTTTCTTTCTTGTAGGGTAATTAGTACAAGAAAAAAATGTCAGGCTTGGCTATTATGTTGCATCCCTAGACAACTGGAAAATAAGCTTTGTATCTGCAAACCAACCAGACCCAACACACTCTGAACACATGCCATTTTCCCAAGATCAAGAGGGCTTACCCAGGCTCAGCTTTTTGCACTGCTTACATGTAGGAGGTAAGGTTGAATAAACCAAGGGAAAGTCTCCCAAGGACACTGGGAGGATGAGGGGTATCATGCTGGGGGCTGTGAGAAGGGAGAGCACACCGCAGGAAAAGCCCAGGTGTTTCTGCCTGAGCAAGGGTGTTCACTGCACCAGCTCTGCTGCCCTCAACACTACGCCTGCCCAGTTACACGGGGGGGCAAAGGGTCATCAGTTAACCGATGACTTATTTCAGGGATGCTCCGTGTCCATCATACTTCTCAGCTACTCCAGGCTGTGCACAAGTAACACACAGAATGTCTTTAGATGGGAGGCCCTGCCCACACAGGCAGAGCCAGAGCTGTTTTCTGGATGGCTTACTGTTATCAGAAGTGGCAGCTGGAGAAACAGCTAGCACCTACTGAAAGGAACAGCCTTCCTACCAGAAAGCAGTGATAAGATCTGTCATAAAATATTTAAACAACCCTACAACGCAAAAAGAATCACAAATCTAATCTACTCATAAATCACGTATTTAATAATGGATCATATAGCCAAGTTCACCTACATGTTTGTATATCCACTAATCCAATCCTCATGCCCTCCTTCCCCAAAATGGAAAGATTAATGCAAATGTAATTTTCAAGGGATATTTCCCAAGTAAAAGAAAGAAAACCATGAACTTCTTCCCTCCATGTTTCAGCACAGAAAAATATGTAATGCTTGGGGTCCTTAGGGTCCCAATGAATAAAAATGAAATTTCTTGGCCAAACGAGAAGTTAAGAGCATTAGCCCATATACAGAAACAGTAAGTGTTGCATTTTACATTAAACCAAGCATTCGGCAACGTTTGCACAATTAAGTATACTTTGAATGGTGGCCTTCATAAATATTGACTGTATGAGAACTATTTTTAGCCTAATAAAATGGGGAAAAATAGACTGTGGAAAACCACTGAAAACAGAGCCCAGAGAGGGCCGGGAGTCTTGCTGTTGAGGAAAGGACACCGATTCGCATCCAAGAAGAAAGAAAAGGACCCCCTCCTTCCTTTCCCCAAACAGAAACACAGGCGTTTACAGTGACAAGATTCCAAGGTGGTGAGCCAGTCTCACAGAAGCCTCGTGGCACCGCAGGGCCTGACTGTTTAATTCCTCCCCGCGATGCCATGGGAGAGAATAGCTGGTCACACTGCCGCAGCCCTCACCGCAGGCAGGACCTGTCTCTGCCCAAGTACTCACTACATCACTGGTGGTCCCACATCTTGTTTTGCCATCAAAAGAAGCTGTTTTTTTTAAAAAGCACATCAGGATTAAAAAAAAAAAAATCAAAAAATCCCAAGAGGCACGAACACGCTTCAAATTTTACACGCTATATGAGCAGCGTTCGCCTCTGACTAGTCTGCTTTCCCCACGACTAGATGAGAAATCTTTAATGCAAATCTCTTCTTCCTCACCCTGAAATCTAACCAAGTCCAAGGGAAAGCCAAAATGATTAGTAAAGAAAATAATTTTATGCACTCTCTTTTCTTTCTCCTTTAAGTAATCTTAAAGTTTTGGAAAATGCTTCTGTGTTTCTTAAGTTTATGATTCCGAGTAGGACAACATTATCTGCTAGACTAATGGCTGGCCAATCCCTGTAAAATGCTCTGCTGCATTGGGGGCGGGGGCAGGGTGGGGGGGATTATCTTCCAAGCACCCCAGTTTTCTTCACCAGAAGGTCAGAGGTACATTTGGTTTGTGTTATTGCGAGGTCCATTAAGTGATCTGGGTTGTTTTTCCGTCAGTAAGGGCTTTATTTGTTAAAAGGGCATTTATGCTTGACCTCCAAATTTGGCTGATAATTTGCTGATGAGATTCATAACCTTTGGGTTGCTCTGATATTTGGACATGTTCGCAGGGTTCTGTGCCACATCCTGGAACGCCACCATCACCTCTGGGTCCTGCAAACAAAGTTGTAACGCCCATTAGATAGACTATCCTGGAGGAAAAAGGCCCCCAGTGAACTCATCTATTGGCCTAAATCCTGCTGCCCCTTCATCTGGACACTAGTCAGGCCACGGACAGAAATCAGCTGGACACTATGCTTTCTGGACCCTGGTTTCAGTTGTTTTCAAAATTGTCTGCTTCTCCTAAAAGGTGACAAAGAACAACTGATCCTACAGAAAATGGGCCCAGTTCATCTTTAAGTACGAGAGTTGGGCTGATCCTTCCCCTCCCTTCTCTCCTGTCAATCCATCTTGTAGCCTTTGGTTACAGTGGGAATCGAGACCTACTTCTTCTCTATCAGGTCATGCTACCAAAGTACTGTGTTAGCACTGGACAAGTACAGAAAACCTCAACATTCCTTCATGTAAGGAATGTTGCCTTCTTCTTCTATTATCCACCACTGGTAAGGGTATGTTTGTAGAACATACAAGTATCCCAAGCCCAGGCGGAGTTTAAAAGGGAAGAAGGAGCTTTATAACAAGCCTCCACGACCGCACCCAGGGACAGAGCTCTGTGCTGATGCCCTTTTCCAGGAGGGGTCTGATTTACCAGGGTCGCTCACTCCTGCCCACCCTGATCCAGTCCCTCCACACCTCAGAATGAGACAGTGTGACCAGAACTCCATGGTGGCCAACCTTCTGATGGCCACGAGTCTCCAGACTCAGCTAGGCTGAACCTGAGATGAGACACTGGGACCAGAGCCTGCCCTCTGCTGGCCTGACCCCTCTGCACCCACAGCTACTTCTTTGGCCACTAGGAGGCATTGGAGGACAGTGTTATTAACACACCACATCCACAGACCCTGGAAGCCATGCCACCCTTGCGTCTTTGGTGGGTAGGATACTAAGACATAGTCAAGATGGAAAATGGGGGAAAAAAATCTGGAGGAAAAGAAAAGCTGTTTTTGTTTCATATAGCCTTACACTATAAATCTCTCTACTACCTCCATGTACAGTGGGGGCAGGCTTCATGAGTTCCTTGAATGATCAATTAGCCACTCAACAGAAGAAGTAATTCCTAGAATGGTTTAACTGGTAATGTGAGCAAATAAAATTGCTCCTACCTACACTTCGTAAGGAAAGAATCAGCAGATGATGTGCTTTTCCAAGCCTTACCTGCATGGCTGCGAGGACTTCCGGGTCACTAAGAATCTCATTGAGCCCGGGCATTCCTGCCATCCCAGGCATGGCTCCTCCCATGCCAGGCATGCCTCCAAAGTTCCCAGGCATACCTCCAGGAAAACCTGCAAAACAAGAACAAAACCAAACAAAATCACCTAATGGTGGCCACACTTTTAAAATATGACTCCCAAAGCCTAGAACATTGCCCACTCTTCACCAAACACTCACTGATGTCACAACCGTATCCCAAGACTGCCACTAAGTGATAACTTGGGCCTACGGTCTATGGGTCTATCTCATACTCTTAATCACTGGCTTTCATCTGGAGGCCTCTGACTGTAGCCCAGGCCTGGGGCATGTAACTCCCATAGAAATGGGGCCACTAAGCCATACACAAGGATCCCTATGTGCTGCATACTAACTTATGTTCCCTATGCTACACTGTATTTTTATTTATTTGGTTAAATATTTCCCAATTACATTTTAATCTGGCTCAGACCACACTCAGGAGGGAGTGTCTTGGGTCAAGGGTGCTTAGGCTTGACCTGCTGGCCTAGACAATCAGAACAAGGACAACAGGCTTTGACTTTCCAAATAATTCTATTGATCAGAATATGCTTTGGACAAATAGATTGCCTCTGCTCAAGTTTCTACAACAGAGCATTCATCCTCCATCTTATATTTCAGCAAATTACAACTAAAGCCATCTTCGGTAGCTTCACAGTTCCTACTGACACAGATAACAGATGATCAGGGAAGCCAAGAAGCCTAGTGAGCGAGTCCCCTGATGTCCCTTGGTTCACCATCTCTGCCTCCACCAGCTGGATGGTGCTTCACAGTACGTGGCACAACCCTCACTAACGTTAGATTACTAATTCACATTTTAGTTATTCCACTATTCCATCAATACCCACTCCATCACCACCGGTACAAACTACAGAAAGCCAGGGAAACTTCACATGATCTCAATCCAAGGAGCATGAATGCTTCCTCGTGTAAGGTATGGAAGCAACCTGGACCTAGGGAAACGTCACAGGACTGGGAGGAAAGAGGCCCAAGGTCTGACCCCGGGCTTATCGCTTCCCTCCTCTAGGACTTACTGTCCTTCCTTCGTACATGACGGGGTGAAGGGGTTACATGATCTAAAGCCCTTTCTGGCTCTGGAGCCTTTGACAGGAGGTACAGAAGCTGCATCACAAAGCAATATTCAATACGCGCCACCCAATGACCTCTCCTGCCCCTAAAGCAAGTCACCAGGTAAGAGCACCGTCACTACCCCTCGCCAACCCTCCCTACTGTGTGCTAGCATTTTAAGCCACAGGGGAAGGAAAGGGCAAAGGGTGGAGGACCCAATGCTTTCATCCTCTCCCTAACTAAAAGCACTCTTCCCTTAGCCCAGTCCACCTGGGCTTCTCGTCCCTACCACGTCCCTGGAGAGCCTGTCCTCCTTGTCTCTGCCTCTTAGAATCCCTGGCCCAGGCTCAGCAAGTGCTAAGTTCATTTAAAGACTCCATTCACTTCAAGTCTGTCTGTGATCAGAAAAATGAACTTGGTTATCATTTCAGTTTTCTGGGCATCACTTCTCTCCATTCCAACTGGGTTTCATGCCTCCTCCTTCCCCATCTTGTTTTCCTGAGATGTCAGATTATACAGCTGGAACACACAGTGCCACCTATACTGTTTCTTCTCTACATCCTGTGAACTTAGCCTGTGCTCTCCAGTAATATATGCACAAGAAAATCCCACTGCAGCAACCTGAAGGTTTCTTGGGAGTTCATTAAAATGGCCTTTTACACTGACATTTCCATAATGCCTACTCATTGATCCCTGGCAGACACAATGAGAAGAATTCAGTACTAGCAGGCACAAGACTCCCGTCACTGCCATGACCGGTGTGACTCTGGACTTTCTCATCTGTCACATGACAGGGTGGGTTGATGTGGTGATCTAAGGTCCTTTATTCTAAGATTAGTTTTACAGAATTAAAGAATGTGAGAGCACGAAAGGAGACAGACAGTAGAAGTAGGAGTGAGATTTTCTGGAAGGAAATGACAGTAATAAAGATTGATGTTCTTCCAGGAGTGGCTAAAAAACAAAATCCACTCCCATAATTCAAAACACTGACATTTTTTTATTTTTAATGGGTGGTACCTGGAAAAGAGCCAAACTGGGCTCCCGAGGTTCGCCGGGCTTCTTCCTCCTTTAAAAAAGAAGAAAAAAAAAAGTCCATCACTCCAGAAGAACCATCCTGAGTCACGCTTTCTTCCTTGCGTGACTCAACGAGAAGTCAAGTGCTCAAGGAGCACTTTGGTAAGAAGCTGGCCCTGAGCTCTTCCCTTCCAAACTACCCTGCAGAGAACCATAGCGTGCTCCTTCTATGTTATGGACTTAGAGGTGCTGCAGCCTCCCCAAGGCCTGAAGCTACCCAGGCACCCAGAACAGTTCTTGACACACAGTAGGTGCTAAATAAGTGCTCATTCACTGATTTTAAAACATCTCCTAAATAGATGAATGACCTAGCAAAGATAGCAAAATTTCCAACAGGCCAACATTAAAATGCCAATACAAGAACCAGAAAAAGAAAAATGCCGGAAGCACAGCCCATCAATTAACAAGTGGCGCTGCTGCGGACTGTTCAACTGAATTTTAAATATAAGCCTGTGCAACAAATACTCGGTGAAACCGATGTGATTAGGCTTCCAGGAGACCCAAGTTTCTTAAGTTCGGTGTCAGCAGAACAATGACCCATCACGACCCCACGCTCCCTGTGACCAGGCTGTCTGTACTGGAGGTTGTGGGCTCCTCGCACACTTTGGGCTGGCTGTTTGTTTCTAAAGGATAAACACGAGATTCAGGGAGTAGCATTTAGGACTAATTGTGCAGTTATGATTCTTTCCAATGGTCAAAGGGAAGCATGAGGTAAATGAGGGGAAAAATACCTTCTGGGACGCAAACTCTCACCTCAGTAGTTGGTCAGTTTGGAAGCTTCCTGCCGAATTAAATTATAATCCTATACTACTACTACTCATAACAGTGGCCAGCAATCTCCCTGGATCCGGTACAAACAAGCTGCCCCAGTCGGGCACAGGCTGATTAGGCTTCCTAACCGCCCACTCACTACAGAGGGGCCCACACTGGTCACTAAGCCCCCAACCACGTGACAAGGCCTGATCTTACGTCTTTGGCTCAGACTTTACCCTTTGGGCTCGCTCATGCTCCTCCCGGGCCTTCTTCACCCTTTCTAGCCTCTCTTTGATCTCTCGCTCCTCACGTTTTCTTTCGTATTTTCGCCGATGCTCGGCAATCTTCTGGGCCTGGTAGAATGAATAGAAAGGGTAATACATTTTTCTCTAAAGTATGAAGAAAAAACAAGCGGATAGAGCACCGGCCCTGGATTCAGGAAGTCCTAATCTGGCCTCAGACACTTCACACTGACTAGCTGTGTGACCCTGGGCAAGTCACTTCACCCCATTGCCTCACCAGGAAAAGAAAAGCAAAACAAAACAAAACATTTGGACAACTATCACTAAGAAACCTAATTCCTGGCCCCTAGTCAAGTGTAAGACTGGTCCTGACCAAATACCCTAAAAAATCTGGGACAGCCAATCAAACAATGATTTTATTTGTTGGCAACCTATTTACTACAACAAGGCCAATAATGAAGGATTGATAAGAGGCCCAACTGCAATAATGCACAAGCTATCTACGAGAAGCAGGAAGAAACAGTAGGCATGAGCTCAAGGCCAACTTGGAAAGTCACAAGAGGCAGAGCACCCCCTTTTGGTCACAATGACACCTTTACACACTGGACACCCACAGCAGCAAAGTCTTCTTGGCCCTCAGTTTACCCCGAAGGCACTCTCTATCAGGGAGTCATACACATCCCAGTCTTCCTAAAGCAAATATCCTGAACCTAATCTGGTTTTGAGGCACATACCAACATGGCACCAGGGATCATTTAAGTGTGGTGTTCCACCTGCCCCTGGGCCGGCTATCGAGGTTGGGTCGGCATATCACCCAACTCTTGGATCATTTCTGCTTTTTTCTACCCTTGCCACACAAATGTACGCACCTCCTTCACCCCCACTCTCCAAGGATATCAGGGCTATTTCCCAGCTATACTTACCCTTGGCTGGACTTCCTTCAGCATAGCACTGGCATCTTCATCATAGTCCAGTTTGCAAGCCATGGCAAGATCATGGGCTGACTCCTCCCAGTGGCCAAGGAGTCTACATTGGATTTAACAATTAATTGAGAAATTCTCCCATTTTCTCTCTGCATTCTCCGTCCCCATCCCCCAAACAGTGGGCCACAGCACCTGCTTTTCAGTCCAAAGCAAACCAAAAGAGGATAACTCTGAAGGTCTGAATGAGCCGGGTAAGAATCAAAAGCACGGCTGGCTTGTGGTACTGAGTGCTCTTGACTTGATTCTCACTTTGCCCCTCACACTAACTACACTGTTGGACTATAAGGTCAGACATAACTGAAAAAAAAAAAAACAAAAAAAACAAACTGGTGTGTACAGTGAGTGGCTACTGTTTGAAGGAAAAACTAAACAGCCTTCCCTAACTGGAAGAGCCCTGAAAGCTCCACCCAGCTGCAGATCATCTAGAAGAGGGGGGATCAGGGTTATGACAAAACATGAGATGACTGGGAAATATTAAGCCCTCAGGGACCCAACAACGAAAATGATTATTTTTCAGTTGTTTTTCTTAAAAATGTAATTGGTCTCAGGGTCAGGTCTTTGTCCAGAGCTCTTTCATTCAAGCTTGTCATTATCAGACCCCTAATTAACATTAATGAGTAGGGCCTACGGAACTGGAAGAGGGGCTGGCTAAGGCACAGAGACGGAAACATTCCAGCTGATAAGAAACAGAAACTTGCTGCCTTAGGTCTACAAAGTGGACGGGGTTGGGGTTAAGACACTCAGGGGTACCCAATATGATTCATAACTCATTTCTGGCACAGCTCAATAAAAACAGTGTGACTACAAAGCCACGTGCACTAACACATATACACTGACTGGAGTTTTTTAAATGAGGTTATGAACTAGCACAAAGGTGGCTCAGACTAGGCCTGGGGTCAGAAAACTCATCTTCACAAGTTCAAATCTGGCCTCAGACATTTACTAGCTGGGTGACCCTGGGCAAGTCCCTTCACCCTGCTTGCCTCGGTTTCTTCACCTATAAAACGAGCTGGAGGAGGACACGGCAAACCACCCCAGTATCTCTGCCAAGAAAACTCCCGAAGGGGCCATGAAAAGTCAGACACGACCGAACAACAGACACCAGAAGCAAACCATGCAGCACGGGGCGTTGCCGCCCTGCCTCCCCCACATCCCACTAGTCGCTAAGTCCTGATGATTCTCTCTTCACAACACACTCCCCAGCCTTCCCTTTCTCTCCATTCACACAAGCATCCCTCCTCACTGCTTGCCTCAACTATCCAAACCACCTCTCAGGGGTGCTCCTTTCTTTCCACAGGGCAGCCCAACTGACGTGCCTCAAGTCTGGGTCTCCCTTTCACTCCCTTATCCAAGAGCTTCCCTGCCTCCCAATGGAGCCTCTGGGACCAAGCCCAAACTCCTCTGCTGGGCATTCCAAGACTTCCACACTCTATTCTCCATGCCTGCCCCGCACCCACAGCTCTGCTCATCTGGCTTCTTCTGTTTTCACTGATGGAGAGAAAGGAAGGGAAAAGAGTTTAAGACTGACCTTGAGGGGAAAATACAACCTCTATCCTATTGATCAACAGGGTCTAAATCACACTGGGATCACTCTTTCTGAGAGCACATCAGTCTTCAATGCACCCATCATTTCATTCAGTGCCTTCCTTTTGACTGACACCACCAGGGATACAAACTACACAGTTCTCTTTCAAGTCTTTTTTTTTTTTTTTTTTTAAACTTTTTAGGCAATTGGGGTTAAGTGACTTGCCCAGGGTCACACAGCTAGTTAAGTGTCAAGTGTTTGGTCTGAGGCCGGATTTGAACTCAGGTCCTCGTGACTGCAGGGCCGGTGCTCTATCCACTGTGCCACCTAGCTGCCCCCACAGTTCTCTTTCCCCCATCTCAGCCTACTGAAATTCTAACCCACCTCCAGACGGCTCCCTCTTTCTCTGACCATCTAATACTCCCACTCCTAAAGCCCCAAGTAAAGTGATCTCTGCCTTCTCTATGCTACCAGCCCACTCTGACAGCAACAGTTTACACGGCACCATCCTAAGCACTTTACAAGTATTATCCTCACTGGATCCTGACAACAACCCTGAGAGGGACATGCTGTAATTACCCCGATTTTGCAGATGAGGAAACTGAGGTAGGCAGCAGTTCAGTGACTTGCCTGGGACCACCCAGCTATTAAGTGTCTGAGGTCAGTGTCCCTGACTCCAGGCATCTTGGTGCCCATCTGATGCCCGGAGTATTTCAGTCAATACAACAAACATTTCATCAGAGCTTTGAAAACCCACTCCCTTGCTCTCCGCTCTGCAGACACTGCCCTGCCTTCCTCACTGACTCGGGGCTTGAAGGATGATTCCACTTTCCTCTTGGTCTCCCCCAGGTGCTCCTGCTCTCCAAGGGGATTTGGCTGGACTGGGTGGTCAGCCAAGGTCTTTTTGGAAACTAAGCCACCTCTGCTTTCTTGCCTCCTTTTCTTGGTTCATATTCCTTAGTTGGTCAAGGAGGACGACCTTTTCAATTCCCATCTGCCTTCTCAACATAACAGATCAAACCTAAGAAAATATATTTTCCATGTGCACACAAGTTATTACACTAAAAATGAACGTCAGTGTTTTTCCAGAGGAGTCAAGTCCTGGAGGGAGAAAGCTCTCACCACGGGGATCAGGCCCCGCCTCGAATATAAAGAGACCAACCTCAGACTCAACGCTGGGGGCCGAGTTCTTCACCATCAAGGCAAAACCCTTCGATGTACCACACTGCAGGTGCAGAAAGTGTAGTGGAAACAATACTGTAGGGTCTGGGCTACATGGACATGACCAGTTTACTGAAAAAACCTCTAGCATCAATCTCCTTGAGGGGCGTAAGATAAATGGCTGAACTCCAGAAGGAAGCCCCTGGGTGGGCTCTGGCTGTGCTGAGGGCCGAGGTCCCCCGCCCCACACCCCTGGTCCCCACCGGGGTCTGGCCCACTAAGCAATGGGGCCGACTGTGGCCAGACCACTCCCGGCCCAGACGTCCTCTCTCACCTGTGGGCCTTCCCTCGCCATTTGTAGGGCTGGGCTGAGTCTGGGTTTATTTCAATCGCTCTGTCGCAATCTCTAATAGCAGCATTGGGTTTTTGCAGTTTTATAAAGATACTAAAAAGAGAGATGTGGCATTAAAAAGCATTGTTTTCAGATAAAACTTACAGATATTTTCAGAAACAATTTCACAAAAGCTTGACACAATAGTCTCTATGACAAGGGGAAAACCTAATGATGTGGAACCTCCTCCTCCCAATCCAATGACCCACAAACTAGACGGGGGGGGGGGGGGGTTCCTGGCGGCACATGCTACTTTACCTCCTCGGGCTCCTCACCTGGCTCTCTTAGCATATAAAATGGCCAAACGGGGATTCAGTTTGATGGCCTCTGTGAGTAACTGAATGGCAGTCTGAAGATCACCTAAAGTAATGTTCAAGGGGAAAAGCAAAAAACAAATATCAAACCACTTTAGTATTTTTGTGATGTTCATTTATTCAATATTTTCCAAATAGCACTTAGAATAGTCATCTACATTCTTCTCATGCCCAGCCAAGGACCAGCGTCAGATCAGTGTGCAAAATGGCTCTTTAGACAAGGACACTTGTCTGCTTCAGGGTCTCCTGACCAGCAAATGCCCGGGAAGGAAATGAACTGTTAAATCTGAAACCCCCACAGGGCCAACCCTAGTTATTTTCTCAATATGGTGTTGTTCTCTCTAGTCAAAAAAGCTGCTGGAGACTCGTCAGATGTCCCATTAAGGGAATCTAGGAAAAGACCAGGACACTACAATCACCCATGGCTGACCGAGGGCAAAGCAACAGGAGTTAAGACAGAAGAGAGCATTGCTGCCTGAGAGGAGTGGCCTCAACCACCAAGGATGCGTGGAAGTCCTTGCCCAGAAGCGTCATCCCCACCTTCAAGGCTAAGAAACTGTCCAAACAGTATTTTCTCCCTCTGGTGGCTCGTGGGGCTCATTCACCCAACTCACTGCCAGATCTCTCCCAAAGGTACTGGGAGGGAAAAAGACCAAATGCTTTTCCTTCGATGTACCTGCCTATGTTTAGGGTTGTCACCTCCTGACTTTCATGGTCAGTCAGGGGGGATCAGAGAAACCCCTACTACTCACCACTATTGAGGGCGTCAATGGCCGCCGCTTTCTTTTCATTAGCCTGATCCATCATCTCATCTGTTATCTAGAGAAAGATTAAGAGAAGAGTATCAATGATATCTGGAGGAGGGAAGGGGTGAGAGGAGCACAGAGGGAAGCCTGTAGGCAAGGGAGGCAGTGCTCAAAGCAGCTGCTGCCGCCGCCGCCACCACCCCCCCCAAAGCTGGCGCTGCCCTTTCACAGACAGGATCCCTCTCTGCTCCGCTCTTCCTTCTAGCTGACCTCTACGTCCAGAAAAAGACTTCCAGCCGCGACCTGCCCCAACCTCACAGGACAATGCTGTCAGAACCGTAATGATGCTTCTCCCAGCCCCAATACTCTAACTTCCTTATGAGCCCCCCTAAACAACAGGCACATGCTGATTTAACCATACGATCTGGCTTGAACCACATCACAGGCCCCCAGACTCAACACAGCCACTGCCCCTAGCTAGCCGCTGCTTCCCAGATCCATGTACTGAACCACAATCACATCACCCATTTTAGCCCAAGACAGGACCACAACACCTAACTTGCCATCCTGACCAGATAGGACCTCAATCGCTGGCCAATCAGAAAGTAGCAAGACCAGAACATTTGACCACTGAACCATAGAAAGGACCCCTCCCCATAACCTGATCCCTTAACAAACCCCTCCTGCTGCCTTTTTAATACCCGTAATTTCTGTTGTGTAATCAGAATCATTACACTATGAATTTGCCTGTGTCGTCTTACTAAGTTGCTGGCTCCTCTTGGAACTTAGCTCACTTCTGAGGGGTATCAATCCTCGATAAATGCCTGTACTTGGATTAGAGGAGGTCTGACTCTGAATTTTTCAAGATGACCCCCCACAAACACACCATGAAACTGGAAACAATACTGCTTCAAGTTTTTAATGACTAAGTGAGAAAAGTCTTTCTACAAAGGGAGAGAAGTTAGCCAACTGCCTAAACTGTAGTTAAATAACACACACTCCCCTCGTCGTTTCTGCCCCTGAAAAAAGTCATGAAGTGAAGGCTCTCCCCCTGCAAGGGTAGATTTATGGCAGCAGCGAGTGAAGTTTGGCATCATTTGCGCAAGATCAGCCTTCTGCTTGGTGCTTTATTTTCCTCACCAGAAATTTTTTTTCTCTAAATATGCTCTTTAGTTTTCAAGTCTTTCTCCTTAAGACATTAAAAAGAACAAAATCTATGAAAATTACCTTCTACAACAGCCTTTTTTCCTCTTAATAGATTTCAGGGGATGTTCTTCTGTTATTAGTATATTTAATTCATCTTATGCCATAAAAAATTGGCTCATCATTCATATGCCCTCTATGGACAGGCGTGCCAGCCTCTGACTTCCAGGACCACATCACCCAGCATCTGCTGGATATTCCAACTAGGTGTCCCAGAAACATGTACAAAACACAGCATTTTCCTCTAACCTCTTGTTTTGTAGAAGTACAGCACCCCATCTACCAGGCATTCATTCGGAACCATGGCATGATACTGTACCCTAACCCAGCCAAAAACTTACCCAATTTTCTTCCTCCACAACATCCCGGGAATCTGCCCCCCTCTCCACTCCCACAGCCACCACCTTAGCCCAGGCTCAGTGGCATCATCTCTCACCTGGAGACTGCAATGATCCCCTAACTGGTTTCCCCTTCTTTACATCTCTCCCGACTCTAGTCCACCCAACACAGCTGGGAAAATGATTTCCTTCAAGGAACTGACATGGCCATGTCGCTCCAAGGGCTCCCAATCATCTCCACCAAAAAATTACAAATTCCTCCATTTGACTGTCAAGAGTCCTTCCAGCAGGACCCCCACATCCCTTCCCAGCCTGATTCTACATTACTCCACTCCTCCCACTACAGTCGGGCCAAACTGTCCTCTCTGCTTGTCACACAGGTTACTCTACCTTCACCTCCACGACTCTGTACTGGGTGTCAAAGGCCTGGCTGCACTTGCCACTCCCTCCACCTTAAAGAAGCCAGATGCTCCACAGGGAGCCTTTCCTGACCCTTATCTCTCACCACGTACTTCTTCTGAGGACACTCCTGAGGACCACGTGTTCTCTCCTCTGACAGTGCACAGCACCGAGCACACAGCAGGCACTTAATGCCTGTGCTACCTCCCGGAACCAGAGAAAAGATGGGACAGTGGCCCTAGCACCCACAAAACTGTGGACAGGACGTGCGGGCTCCGAGCTGTGGCATCTGCTCTGAACTCACCTCGGCAGTTTCATCTCCCATTTCCTGAGGGGAATCTGTATCTGCTTCAATCACTCCTTCGTTATCGATCTCTGCAGGGGGCAAAGAAAACACTCATCTCTCAGCGACCTGGAGGCTTTAAGGAGGGCCCCCCACACCTCGCCTGACCGTGCCTTCCTCACCTACGTCACTTTCCTCGCTCTCAAGCTCTTCTAGCTTGGGGGAGTCCTCAGGTTTCTTACTTTCAGTCTTTTCCTCCTGGCAAAAGAAGGGCCAACACAGTCAGACTCCACTCAGTACTGTCAGAACTCGCGGGCTCTTCAGCCGACTTGCCAGGAGCACAGAGGGCAGGAAACACCCCATGTGTGAAGAATAAGCACAGAGAAATGAGTGCACCCCTGCCTTTGGAGACCTTCCTTCCTGAATTCCAAAAGGCTCTACTAGCCCAGGATTCGCCGCTCAGTTCCATCATCCACATGCCATGCAGCCACCACGTACGTCTCATCGAATGAGCTCCTTGTGGAGTGCTCCGCATAGGCCCTGCGCACACACAGCAGCCAGTTCATAAATGCTTCTTTTCTCTCTCTCATGAATGTCAAAAGCCCTCATAAAAGATTTTTTTTCTCATCTTAAAAAGCTGACAGAACTTTTAAGTAGATACAATGCGCTGGCTACTTTAGGAACTTAAGGGGAGGAGAGATAAAGAGATCCATAAAAAACCCAAAGGGTAGGATAGAAGGAAGCTGAGCTCCTGTCCACAATTCCTCCAAACCAAGCTAAAAAATGCACCAGAATGAATCCTAATGGAGAAATCCAAAAAGAAAGTCCCTGTGAGTCCTTTGTCTGGCCCAGGTTGGCAAAGGGAAACAGATGGAAAGGCTTGAAGACGTTGGTACGCGTCAGGCAGGAGTGCCTGGACACAGGAAGAGGTGGTGCATCAACACAAAAGGAGATCCTAGATCCAGCCTCAGGCACTCTCAGGCCTATGCCAGGCCACTGCAGCAGGGGCAGGCGCCAACTGGCATCTCCGCTGCCCACTACCCAGTCCCAAGGCAGAGTGAGAAGGGCAGTGGCGCTGCTGGGTAGGGAGGCCCTGGGCAGTTTACTGAAGCTGCCGCCACCACTGCCAACAGCAGCATCAGAGCAGGCGGGGTCTCGCTTCCAGCCTCTAGCCCAGGCTGCAGGGGAATAACCAGAGTGAGAATTCCCAGACCAAAGGGGAGCCTACAGTTCTGCTGCTCTGAACCCCCAGGGTTTCCCTGCCGGCTGACGGGGGCCAAGTCCAACAGCATCCATTCTGCAGAGGGATCAGACTCTGCCCTGGTCAGACCACTCTGGGAGCGCTGAGAACTTAGACGTCCCCAGCCTGAGCTGTCCCTGAGACCCTGAAACAACCTGACATTCAATACCCCAAGAAAGCAGCAACAGGACCAGGCCAGACTTTCCCTCCAGAAGTGGGCAGAGCCCTTCAAATCTCTAGTCAGGAAGGAGGCTGGCAGGACAGACAGCAAATAAGACTCCCCCCCATAATGGGCTTTTATAACAGTTCAGGGAAGCTCAAGACACAAGCCCAGAAAGAGAGAATGACTCCACAATGTCTATTAGCAAAGCCTCAGAGAAAAACACAGCCCGGGCTCAAACTCAACCAGAATTCCTGGAAGAGATGAAGGAAGAGTTTTTATAACTGGAATGAGAGCACTTGAGGAAGAATATGGAAAAGAAATGAGAGCTGTGAAAGAAAGAATCGGAAAGGGAATTAACAGACAGCTTGGCACAAGAGGTAGAAGACGTGGCCCAAGCAACATACTCCCTGAAAATGAGAATGGACCAAATACGGACCAAATAGAAGCCAGTGACTCCATGAGGCAACAAGAAAAAGAAAAACAAAGTTAAAAGACTAAAAAAAAAAGTAAAATACCTCACAGTAAAAACAAGCAACCTAGAAAACAGATTAAGGAGAAAAATTTAAGAATCATTGGACTATCTGAACACTATGACCAAAAAAAGTCTAGATATTCTAATTAAAGAAATCTTAAAAGAAAACTGCTCAGAAGACTTATGTGAACTGATGCAAAGTGCAACGAGCAGAACCAGACCAACATACATAGTAACAGCAATACTGTAGTGACAATCAACCATGGAAGACTCAGCTACTCTGATCAAGACAATGATCCATGATAAAAAATGCTATCCATCTCCAGGGAGAGAACTGATGAACTCTTGAGTGTAGACTGAAACAGATTTTTTGTTTGGTTGGTTTTTTGCAACATGGCTAACACGGAATTGTTTTGCATGGCTTTACATGTATAACTGATATATTGCTTGTCTTATCAATGGGTGGGAAAGGAGCAGGGAAAGAATTTTGAACTCAGAATTTTAAAAAATGAATTAAAGAAAACTGCCCAGACCTCTTAAAACCAAAGGACAAAGTAAAAAAAAAAAAAGAATCTGCTAGTCACCTCCTCAAAGAAACCTCAAAATGAAAACTTCCAGGAATATTATTGCCAAAATCCAGGGCTTCAAAGATAAATTAACGCAAGCAGCTAGAAAGAAAGAAATCAAGTATGGAGGACCATAGTCAAGATTACACTCGATTTAGCAACCACCACTATAAAGGAGCAGAGAACCTGGAATATGATAGTCCAAAAAGCAAAAGAAATGGGCATACAGCTAAGAATAATTGACCTGACAAAACTCAGTATAACGTTACAGGGGAAAAGCTAGACCTTTTAATAAAACAGAAGACTTCCAAACATTCATGACAAAAAGACCAGAGCTGCAGAGAAACTTTAAGATTTAAATACAGGACTGAAGAAAACATGAAAAGGTAAACACAAATGAATTTAAAAGATAAAGGACTACACAAGGATAAACAGCTTCCATTCAAACATGGAGAGAGGATACAGGGTCCCTGTGAACCCCGTCCTCATCAGGGATCATAGAAGAAGCCCAATGAGTCATGGTCTAGGAGTGACTCTGTTATGTCTTGATGATCTTAAGAAAAGAATGGGGCAGTTAGATGGCGCAGTGGATAGAGCACCAGCCCTGAAATCAGGAGGACCCGAGTTCAAATCTGGCCTCAGACCAAACACTTGACACTTACTAGCTGTGTGACCCTGGGCAAGTCACTTAACCCCAACTGCCCCCCCCCCCAAAAGGGAGAGGAAACGCAGGAGGAAAGTAGGTTAGGAAAAACTATCTCACGTAGCAAGGGTACACAAGTGACAGCTATACAAAGAGGGAATGGGGTGGCAAGACCTGACACTTGAACCTCATTCTCATCTGAACTGGTCAAAAGAACACACACACACACACACACACACACACACACACACACACACCTCAAAAGGGAAACAGGAAAGAAATAGGAGAGGGGAAATTAAAGGAGGGTAGATTGAAGGAGAGTGAAGGGGGCTAAGCAAAACAAACTCTAAGGATGTACAAAAATACTTATATAACTTTTTGAGGCAGTGATCTGAGGGGGTGTCCATAAATTGGAGAATGGCTAAACAAGTTATGGTCTGTAAGTATGATGGAATAATAACTACCGGGCTGAACTCTTATCAGCATAATGACCAACCAGAATTCCAGATGACTAACAACGAAATAGCCTACCCACCCCTGATGGAGAGAAGTAAAGAACTGAGAATGTGAAATGAGACAAATAACTTTAGGATGTGGCCAATGTTTGTTTTGACTGATGATACATGTGTACAGTGAGTTCTGCTTTTCTTGTGTTCTCAATTTTTTTGGGCGGAAGGGGGGGGGAGAAGGCAGATCTGAATACATTTTTAAAAAATGAAAATAAATCAACATCAGAAAAAAGAAAGCCAAAGTTAGCTGTACCCACAATGATCAAATTATAATTAATCTCTACTTACCTTGATTTTTTCTTCTGATTTCGCTTTATGTGGAGCAGGTGGGATTTTACCACCCATACTGGAGAAAGAAAGGAAAAAAAATTCGAATTTTAACAAAAACACTCATTAAATATCTTAACACACATAGTTGTACTATGCCATTATAGCTGACGACAAACAGCTAC
The DNA here is from genome assembly GCF_900497805.2 of Vombatus ursinus. NCBI lineage: Eukaryota > Metazoa > Chordata > Mammalia > Diprotodontia > Vombatidae > Vombatus > Vombatus ursinus. The sequence continues at coordinate 1,099,235 of NW_020943070.1, read as the reverse complement.
ACACCAGGAAAGAAGTGGATGCCTAGCAGGAATCACAGCCAGATGGGACAGCACAGAAAGTCACGTGGCGAATGTTTGTACACTTGAAAAGCAAGCCGTGCAAAAAGATGCCAAGTTCCACGAACAATCATCATGTTCTATTCTACTATGCATATGGCAGTATTCATTTTACTTGGCATTCTGTTAATGCCATAAAAAACCTTTTATAATTATCGGGCGGGTTACCCTGGCAGAAATCCACACAGTAAAACCTAAACTGAATGGAACATGTGGGAGCTACACATATTGAGCTTCTTCCTGATCAGCCTCGGTGAAGCGAAAAGCTACTACCATCTCCCTGACACTTTTGAGTCGTACGCTGACATATTCAAAGCACACTCGTAACTCTTGGCACAGCGGCTCCATGACCCAGCTCAAAAACTCACACAGCTACTGAGTGTCCAGGCAGATGAGCCCTCCTGACTCCAGGCCCCGTGCTCTGGGCACTATGGCGCCACCGAGCTGCCCCAAGGTCACTTTTACAAGTTCCCCAAATCTCTTCCCCCTCCCCTGACCTCTGCAGGATTTGATGATTAACCATTTCATTCCTTCTTCATCCTATTTCTTTCTGCATAACCACATTCGTGACTCTTCCCACCACTCCAACAAGAAGTGGGACATACTAGAAAGACTGCTGAATTTGGAGCCCACAGGCTCAGGGTACAGTTAAGGGATCACTATTATGAAAGGAGGGGAGGCCAGCTACCCTTTATCCTGGCCAACCCCTTTAATTTACAGATGAGCCAAGAACACGTGGAGCTAAGTAGTGCATGTCAAACCTGAATCCAGGTCCTTGCAGTGTGGCCCTGGGCTGCTGAGTCTCCTACTTCATCTATAAAATGGGAAGAAATGCATCCCATTGTCTATACCTTATATGATTTTATGAAGATCAAAGAAAATAAAATGCTTTGTACACCTTAAACATTACATAAAAGGCCAGGTTTTCTGTGACTAGCATCCATTCAAACTCCTCCTGATGACAGCACACGTGGTATCTTGCGTGGTCGAAATTCATGCCAACACAGCCGGACCTCCAGTGACCATGAAGTCTCTTCCCTTCACGAAGCCCTCCCTGGTTTGTGACCAACCCAGCCACCAGCAGCAGAAGGGACTGAGCCCTTCTGGCAGGTCTCACTCTCTTAGAACTCTCTGGATGTTTCCTGGGCAAGGGCATCTAATTAGGATTAGTCATTTATCTGTTTCTTATTAAACTAAGCCCTAGGAGAGAAAGGCCCGTTTCCATTCCCAGCTCAGCTGTAAAGGGAAAAGGGTTTTGTCAACCTAAAGGAATTACAACAGAAGGTATCTGCATTTCACCCATGAATGCCCAGCACCAAACGCAGGGCCTTACTTAAGCCAAGCGGGCACTTAGTTCACTGACATTAGGCCTCAAAAAAAGTAGAGAAAAGGCAGTCCGTGGCTGGCATGGCACCTTCCTTCTCTGCAGAGGTCACACTGTGGGCCCAGGTGCACTGCAGGGACTGTCAGGAGCCATTCTTAGGGGTCTACCTTTGCTTACCCCACCACCGCCACATACTCCTTTCTTTGTAACAAAGGATGGCACTCTGGAAAGGGGAGAGAGGGATGCATGAAAATGAAGGTAACATTAAAAACAAAAAATACTAATAAAAACTCAAAAAAATCTTTGTTGAATTGTCGCATCCAGGAATCATCACTCAGGGATGACGGCAGGTCAGGGTGGAAGACAGAGACCAGTATATTGAGTGGGCAGAATGTCAGTCATCATTCACGTAACGATCAGATAATTCATCTGAATGCAGAATTGCACCTGTGATCTGACCCCAGCAATGGATAGTGGCCTGATCACTTCTGCCTGCACAGACCCTCCAGGGGAGGACCATTCTTTATTTTGTCACCATTAGCACCTAACACCAGGCCACGCACACAGCTGGCACTTTCTAAATGTTTGTGAAACTGACAAAAACAAAGTGGAGGCTATGTTGGCCAGCCATCTCAGGTGATTCTGCCTTAAAGACACCAAGTACCATCTCCTTCTGGTCCTGGCTCAGCAAACCATGCTCAAAGCCAACACCGCAGGTGAGAGAGAGACCCACAATGGCCACCACCTTTCCCTGGGGCTCTGAGAGACAGACAGATCCAGAAATTAGAGGTGTCCTATCCAACAACAGCTTTCATTCAAGCAACTCAATGCAGGCAGTCAGGCAATAAACACTTATTAAGTGCCTAGGCTAAGCCCTGGGGATACAGCAAAGGGTAAGAGGTCCTGCCCTCAAGAAGCTCCCAGTCTAAGGCGGAAGACAACATGCAAAAGCTGTGTCGGATAAAATGGAGCTAACCAGCAGAGAAGGCACTGGAATGAAGGGAGATCAGGAAGGCTTCCTTCCAGTAGATGGGGCAATAGGTGAGAACTGTCCCAGCTAAGCAGTAGAACTGGGCAGTGAGAGGGGGTGTGGGTGGTGGACGAGTGGAGACAATGTTTTGAAGAAGGTTGAAGTTTAAGGGAAGAGACCTCGAGGTGTCTGCAAGTCAAGGTAAGGTCTCTCAAGGGTGCTGGAAACCCGAGCGTGTTCTGTGTATGAGCAACAGGAAAAATGTCCATGGAAAAGAGTATGCTGAATGGGACAGATTCCCAGAGGAGACAGGAAGGCACAAGGGGAAGGGGCCTGCTCCTCGCAGCTGGAAGACGTGGACAAAGATGGCAAGCCCTGGAAGGGCCGAAGGAGAACAGGCCCTATGCCCTGCAGGCTCTGTGATCTGGCCCGCACTCAAGAGAGCAGCAAAGCAACCAGGTGGAAAGAAGAGTGAAGCTCAGAACAAAGCAGCAAAGCAGAGTGAGACGGGCCAGCCTGACCGGCTGTTGTTTGCCGTGGTTTTTTTTAAAGCTTCCAGGTGACTGTGCTTGCTCACCTGCATCACCTCCCCTGCTGCTACTCTGCTTCCTCTCCGGGCTCCCCAACCACCGAAGCCCCTTCGCCCTGGGCCTCGTACCCTTCCTCAGACTGGCTGGTTCCTCTCGATGATGCCGTGAGTCCTCCATGGGGACCCCCCTTTCAGCTCCCTTTGGGAGGCCAGGGTCTGTCTTTCTTTCTGCTAGTATTTGTATTTCCAGTGATTAAGGCCTTCATTGGAAATCAGCCCTAATCACTGAATGGGTGTTGCCTCGGCCAGAAGGAGACCTATTGAAGACTTCAGCTAGAAAAGGCCAAGGTCTCCTCTATTTTAACACTGATCCAGTGAGGCCTCCCTCACTTAAATCAATTCACTTGCAAGTCATGTTACTGCCCCGTAAGTGCTTGTGACTGATGATAAACAACAGCATTCAAGGAGAGGAGGCTGTGGGACAGACAGTACCAGAGAAAAGTGATACCCACTCACTTAAGACCCCCCCCACCCCCAAATCTCATTCCAGGGGGCCAGGCTAACATCAGCATTTTGTACTGCCAACTATTATTAGGTTTTATGTCATTCTCTCTCAGAGAAAATAATTTCCCACAGGGCACAGCTGCCGAAGTGACTTCCTCCAGTGCAGATCTAACCAGGTCACATCTCTACTCAGACTCCCTCCTTTTAAAGGATCCACAGGTCCAGGTCCCTGGTATTCTGTTCACCCCAGCTTACTGGCCAATCCCATCCAGATCCTCCTTAGAACCCTCCTCTGGTCACCCAAACCACTTGGCCACTCCTAGATTCTTCCCACAGTCTTCCCATATATAAGAGCCATCTCGTCTCTCTATTAAGGTGCTCAGATTCTTAAAATCTAGCCAATAGCTCAGTAATGTTCAGATTCCTTAAGAGTCTGGTCAATATGGCAGATGTTCTAATAAACCCTGTCTTTGACTGAAAGGAGATTTGGGTCAAATTCATTTGGGCAGGACCTGCGTATTGTGATTTTGGGGTCCCAGCTCCCCTAAGCCTCAACAGTACCATGGAGCATTTAAAGTTTTATCTTTAGTCTTTTCAACTCTTAGGGGTTCCACGTAAACTCTTCCTAGAGGCAACAACGGTGTAATTGAGGGAGGGGGAGAGATCCAGTGCTACCCTTGGAGCTAGAAGGACCTGGCTGTATGTGACTAAGGAAGTCTCTCTAAACTGTAGCGAAGGTGCGGTCCTGCATTAAGAGAGGGCGTTTGTTTCCTTTATTAACAAAATCAAAGATCTAGTCCCTATGTTCAAGAGATGAGGTTATCCAGTGCACAGAAAGTTTTTGTTAAAAAAAAAAAAAAAAAAAAGGAATTGGTTTCCCTGCAGTAACCGAGGCCTCCTCCCCCTCACTGGGGGGCTCACTGACAAACTGCTGTCAGCATTACACAAACACCTTCCCCAAATGTTGTGTCACAGCCATCTTCACACTTCATAAGGCCCTGCTGGTGCCAACACCAAGTCAACGACTGCCGTGCCCAGGTCTCAGGATCTTTCCCTGTTTACCTCCTCTCTTCCCACCTCTACCGTTACTGCTGCCAAGGGCACCCCTGTCCTTCCAGGCTCCCCACCCAGCAGTCATCCTTACACTCACTACATACATACAATCCATGGGCAAATCTAGTAATTCTTACCAAGTCCCATCTCTTATATTCACACACGCACTGGCCACCCAAAGCCTCCTCTTAGCTCAGGCCTTCACGGCTCAATTACGGCAACGGCCTGCCTACCTCCACGTCATCTGCCAAAGGCATTTTCTAAAGTTTAAGTAGGACCCCATAAACTTCCCATTCAAACAAACGAGTGGCTTCCTATGACTTGGGATCAAAGTCTTTTTTTTTTTTCTTGCCACTTAAAGACCTTCACAAGAGGTCAAGTGGCAGCCTTTCAAGGCCTCTTAGGTGCTTCCCCTGTGCACTCTCCTCCAGCCTCCTGCCTGTCACTAGACCGAACACTCCACCTCCCAACTGCATGCCTCTGCCCAGCCTGTGTTCCCCACCTGGCTTCCTGTCAGACTCGGCTCAAATTCCACCTTATTCCAAGGCTGGTCTCCACCCCCCAGTGCCTTTTCTTTCAGCTTACCTCTCATTTACTCTATCTCTTGTATACGTGTATGTATGTACATTATTATTTCCATATAAGCTCCCCATTAGAGTCTGAGTTTGGTGAGAAGGGACTGGGTTTTTGCCTTTCTTTTTATCCTCAACCTAGTGCCTGGCACCTAGTTGATGCTTAACAAATGCTTGTTGATTAATTACTAGAAATTAAGCAAGAACCCACAGGTACGGCTTGGAGAGGCAACCAAAGGACCTGAAAGAGCAAGTTTCACCAAACACTCAAAAGCAACCAGAACATTTCACAGAACATTTGTGGTCACGTGTTACAGTACTAACAACAGGTGTCTGCAAAATGGTCACCACGACAACCAACGCAGCTTATGTAAAGATGAAGAAGTAGAACAATTCTAACACTTCAGGACCTCAATGCACAAAGGCAGGAAAAGGTGAGGATCAGGAGAAGTACACAGCAACAGCTGATTTAAGGAGAAAGAAATGAGAGCTAGCCAAAGCTATACAATCTGCAGAGTTTGTACAGAAGAAGCATCACACTTCGCTATCTTCAAAACTTTGTTACAAAAAGAATGGTGCCCAGCAAGATCCCAAAAACAAAACTGACATTGGAACGGGTGAGAAGACAATTAAGAGGGAGTTATCCCTGATGTCTCTGGAAAGCTGAATCATCCGGCGACTCACCAGAACTAAAATCAGACTTTACAATAAATATAATTATGAGGGAAAAAATAAGGCTTACAGTTAAGAAGAAATATTTCACCAGGCAACTGAAAATCAAGTATGGTCAGTGGACAATAGAAATGACAGCAAACTTACTGTTTCATCCAGAAATTAAAGTAATGTAAACCAGCTGCTACAACTAGCCCAGAAGAGAGCAGAAAGCCCTTAGGTACTTTCATGTATCGTGGGGGAAAGGTCTTCAGCCAGCAATGACGTGACTGGCCAAAAGAGAAGATGGATGTGGGCATCACTAGATTCAAAATAAACTCCTTCATAAAATCTTACGAAGAATGAGAGATGATCACGAGCTCAGAGGAGTCTACTGGCCAGAATTTGCTATGCCTCTAACCCTGTAAAACCCATTCCAGTGTCTCTAGATCTGGGACAGACACCAGAGATGGACAATGAAGATTGGTCTGGTTCATTCTCAGCAAGTTGTCAAGTCCTCTTACTTATTCCAAGTTTCCCATAACTGCAGAAGCCCTAGCTGTCCCTGTTGATTAACTTTTAAAGATGGGCTTTAGTTTTGGTACTAACTACTATCATTGTTTACTATCCCTTTGACTTGGAGCTATGTAGAGAGCTGAAGTGTTCATTTAACATACAGGTTTTTGAGAATCTGCAATGCAAGGGATATGGATGGGTGTAAACAACACAAATCTTGTCAAATGGGGGAATGATGGGATGAAATAGTGGAAAGAATGAACGCCAAGATCTGGGGTCAGAACCTGGCCTCAACGCTGGCTATCGCTGCTCCCTTTCTGATCATATTCGACACTCTGGGCCTTATACTTTATACTTTGCCTCCCTTGGGCCTAATTTTCCTTTTCTATAAAATATATTCATCAAACATTTACTGTGTGACAGGATTTGTGCTGAGCATGGGAGATAAAGAGATGAGGAGGGGCAGCTAGGTGGCAAAGTGAATAGAACACTGGCGCCGGAGTCAGGAGGACCTGAGTTCAAACCTGGCCTCAGACACATAACACTTACTAGCTGTGTGACTCTGGGCAAGTCACTTAACCCCAACTGCCTCACGAAAAAAAAAAAAAAAAGGAATCATTAGAGCAGTGTTGCTGCACAGAAGCTGGACATGTGGACGTGGACTGCCTCTGCAGAACTAAAGATAAACAAACCCCACAGAGAAAAGGTGTAAGCAACTACCATCTACCCATCCAGAACTCCACCGGATGTCAGCAGAAATCAAGAAAGGCTTCTAGCACCTTGGGTAAGCTTCCTTTGTCTGACTTCAGGAAGGACTGGTAAGGACTGAGGGTTCTGTGGGTTGAGCAGGGATGGGTGAGTTGCCATCTATATCTCTGAAGAGAATTCCAGAAATGAAGGGATCACAAATCCATTTAAGTATTTGAATGATCAGGGGGGTAAAAAGTTTCTTGAAACTGTGAACGCTAAAAACTTCAGAATCCATAGAAACTCTGGTGGGCTAACAGCTAAATACAAATGGTAGTCTGCTTCTCTGTTCCTTAATATGTGGAGAAATTGTAGAGTAGGGTATTTCTAAAGAATGAAAATAGAAAAATCTTTCTTAGAATGTTTCGAGAACATGCTCAGAATCTCAGATGAGCTGGGTTATAGACAAAAGCCTCCTTGTGAAAATATCACACAGACTAATTTTAGCACAAAAAACCTGTAGATTTGGGGAGTCAATGGAAAGTGATAGCACTGTTTTAAAAAGCATCAACAAAAAAAGTGGCTTAAAATTTTTTACTCTAAAGATGCTACAGCTTGTGCTGAGAGTCAAATGTTGATTTAGAATCGATGCCTTACATCTTTTCAGTAAGTAACTTCTTTTTACTGGTCTTAGAGTTCACCTACCTCTTTTTTTTTGGCTAGGCAATGGGGTTAAGTGACCTGCCCAGGGTCACACAGCTAATAAGTGTTACGTGTCTGAGGCTGATTTTCAACTCAGGTCCTCCTGATTTCAGGGTGCCACCTAGCTGCCCCTCACCTGCCTCTTTAAAAATATCAAGTTTTGCAATCTCTGTGTAGACAGTCCCTGTGCCTTTCTTCCTTTGCAGGTAGAATCAGAGCATCTGCCAAGTGGATTAAAAGACTCTTCCTGAACCTTTCTAGGAAAGACATTTTAAATCCAAGGTATAAAGAAAACAGTCAGAAATCGGAGTGGAGAGCTAACAGGAGCAAGCAGTCAACAGACGAGACTATCACCAGGCACATGAAAAATGCTCCCAATCAGTAGTAAGAGAAAGCTCAGCCGGGACAGGCCCTAGACGGGCTCCCCCATCTTCGCTACCAAAGCTGATCTACAGAAATCTCTGAAGAGAGATGACAGCTAAAGCCGTGGGAGCTGACGGGACCACCAAAGCCCAGGCACAGACCCTTGCCTGGTTTGTAGGCACTGGCCAGGAGAGAAGCAAGACCAGGAGAACCCATATACCGATTTGCAATAACAAATGCAAACGCCACCCAAAGGCCATCGACTCAGCTTAACTGCAACGACCAGTCCTGGTCCTGTAAAATATCACTTCTCATCGTCAAAGGGCTTAACATCAGAAACTGCTATGATTTTATACTGGCAAATGGAGGTGCAGAAGAGACCCTGGGGGGGCTCCTGGACATCAGGGGAGTCCAAATCAAACTCACCGCCAGGCAGATCGGGGACTGGACCTGTCACCACTTGGGTGACCTTGGTCAAAACCCCTCACTTTCACTGTTGCCCCCCTCGAAAAAATGAGAAGGCTGGCCTCGACGGTGCCCTCCAATAGCCATTCCCAAGAAAGCCATTCTAGCCCCACCTCGGACTGCACGGGCGGGTCTGCAGGGCCCCTGCCCCGCCCACTTCCCGCACGGACACGCCCCCTCTCCCCTCCAACCCAAATGCAGCGGGGCAGCCGACCCCACCCCCTGGGGGGCAAGTAAGCCCCGGGAGAGAACTGGTAGTGCCCGGAAATAACCGGACCAGAGCATGAGGCCCCCTCTGGGAGGGGAAAAAGTGGGCGCCCCTCCCCCCTGCGCAGCACGGGCACGCGCGCTCCTCCCCTAGAGTACCCAGGGCCTCCTCCCTCCTCTAAGTCCGGGCACGCGCACCCCTCCCCCCAGTGTACTCTGGACATTTCCGCGACGCGCGCCCCTCCCCTCACTCAATCGCGCACGCGCGCCCCTCCCCCTCGTGTACTCGGGACCTTTCCCCGCCGCACAGCGCGGGCACGCGCGCCCCTCCCCCGAGGAGGCATCCTTCCAGGCCCGCACAGAGGGGCTGTTCGCCCCCCGGCCCCTCGTGCCCCGCACGCACCTCGGCCCCCGCCTCCCCCTCCGTTCCTCAACGGTCCCCATCCCGCCCCGCTCGGGCCTCACCTCTCCACCCAGTCCCGGAGGAACCGCAGCTCGTCCGTGTGCAGAAGGCCCGGGTCCTGCTGGCAGAGCCTGATGAAGGCCTGCAGCTCGCTGAGCTTGCGGCTGTCCATGTTGAGGCGGGGCAGGGGCAGGGGCAGCGGCGGCGGGCGGCTGCTCGCGCTCGCGCGTGACGAAGCCGGCGCTGGCAGACACGGAGGAGGCGGAGGAAGCGGGCAGGCAGACGCGCGACGTGGGAGCGGAGGGGGTCTTGGGCGGCAGATGGCTCCGCCCCCCGGCCGGTCTCGTGGGGCCCTGGGGTCCTGGCGGCGGCTCCTCCCCCGCGCCCCGCCCCGCCGCACCTGCGCACGAACCTTCTAGAAGCCCCTCCGGGCGTGCCCGTCGCCTGCCCGAACGCGCAGCCGTGCTTGGCGCGGACGCCTCCGCTTCCCCCCATACCGCTGCTGATTTCCGGAACCGGTGAAGGCCGGTGGGCTGGCGGCCGGGCGGGAGGCGGCAGCTGGAGAGGCCGGTACTCAGGCGTCCTCGGCAGGCAGCCCCGGAGGGGCGCTGGGCGGGGCCGGGACGCCTGTGACGCCATCGCCGCGCGCCGCCCCCGCCGAAAGCCCCCCCCCGCTGACCCAGCGCGCATGCGCGGCCGGAAGCGCCTGGGTCTCCCGGCGACGCGGCGCCTCCTCGTGCTAGCAGCTGCTCTCCCGCACGCGCGAGGGGCTGGCGGCCATGCCCTGGCCGCTGTGGGCGCCCCGGCTCGGGCCCGCCACCAGGAGAGCCCGCGGCCTCGCAGGTTAGAGTCGAGTCTTCCCGGGCTGCCGGCTGGGAGAAACTGAGGCTCGGAGGGCTGGGGAGCGAGCCCCTCCCCCACCCCCGGCCTCGGGAAGGAGGTGGATCGGCTCCCCGGGAGGCAGGGTCTCGGAGCAGCGGGGCGGGAAGAGAAAGAGGCGCTTTCCGATCACTTAATGAACGCTCTGCGGCCCTGGAGTAGCGCGTCCCTGCGGCCCCCGCGGGGCGTTCCCACCTCTGGAAGGAAGTCTGGAGCACCAGCAGCTAAGGGGGATGAGGCTGGACCAGCAACCCCCGTAAGCTCAGGAGGGGCGAGGGACGTGGCCGGCCTCCGAGGGACGGAGGGCCTCAGTCCCGTTGAGTTCCTTGGTTTTCAGCTCTCCCAGTACGAAGTCGTTGTTTGTGCTCTATAGGAACGTAGGCTTATGTCACCATTCTAGGCTCCACACTGGAAGGCGGACGGCCTGTCATGATGAGTAGTAATCCCCTGAAGCTGTGTAGGCCACAAACCTCTGACTATACATACACTTTTAATTGATTAACGGAATGTTAGAGCGGAAAGGTACTTGTTAGAGGGAAGGGTCAGATCTTCTGGGCCAGTCTTCTTGTTTTTTAAAAACAAGGACATTGAGGGGCATCGAGGTGGCACAGTGGATAGAGCGCCGGCCCTGGAGTCAGGAGGACCTGAGTTCAGATCCGGCCTCAGACCAAACACTTGACACGTACTAGCTGTGTGACCTTGGGCAAGTCACTTAAACCTCAATTGCCTGGCCAAAAAAAAAAAAAAACAACAACCTTTAAAAAAAAAATAAGTACATTGAGGCTCCGAATTAAATGATTTGCTCAAGGTGGTGTTTTCTTCTCTTGATATTTTTGCCACATTCACAAATCTGATCTCATGGATGTGGGCCCTATCTGCTTCCTTCTTTGTGACGCTCCTCCACATCCTGCAAATGAGCCCCGGGAAGTCCATCTACATACCCATTTTGCTTTAGACCAACCTCATGACAGTTCAGTCATTTGACAGACGTGAAATATCTAGTGTGTGCCAAAAGCTGGGAATGGAGAGACAGAAATGAAATAGTCCTTGTCTTCAAGCAGCTCACGTTCTATATTGGGGACACTGTACACATGAATGAGGGGAGCTGGGAGGAGGAGGAGCCAGGAATGGAGGGTGACCCAGACTGTAACTGCCTCCAAAGAACTAGAAAATGAAATCAAATGAAATGAAAATCAGCCGGAGGGCAGTGCAGAGGTCTGTGGTGGGGTTGAATAGGCAGTGATACATATAAATATTTAGGAACTCTGAAGAAAGGAGTAAAGGACCACCATGGAATTGTGTAGAGATGGCCAGAGAAGAAGAATGCAAACTTAGAAGTGGACAGAAAAAGAGCTCAGCTGGTACAGTGTCAGGAGAAATCGAGGAAGGCTTGCCTCTCTTTGGGAAGAGTTCCCCAGAATTGACAGGGGGACGAGTCATTGGAGGGAGCTCCTAAATTAATGAGATCTGTTTGAGTATCACCACGTCAGGATTGGTCTTCCTGCAAGAGCTTCCTCATCTTTATGTGATTTTCCCATTCCCTTCCTCCTCCCCCAAAGAAAGTTTCATAGCTATCTTCTCTTCTCCAGAAGACCACAGTTGAGTGTAGACCCTTTCTGAGGTACCTCCTAGCTTAAACTCTATGATCTTTCCTTTCCCCACAACAGGATTTTGTTGACCTGTCCCCACCCCACTCTGGGATCACCGCCATGGAGCCACCTTCATTCAGCTTTGTAGATGACCTTTCACTGGGGGCTTTGGGGAAGCCAGACTATAACTGTTGTCAATATTGTGTTTATCATTATGACTTAGCAGAGATTAGCAATAAACAGCTCATTTCTATGACACTGTAGGAATGATAAGGAACATTTCTTAGCTGGCCAGTGAGTTAAGGTTTTCAGGGTTTCCTAGCTGACAGTAAATGGCAAAGACTCCTGGCTCCTAGCCTAGGGCTCCTAAAACCATCCAGTGCTTCCAGTGTCTTCTGGTTATCCCCTTCCCTTGTGAAAGCATATCTGGAGTGTCTGTGGCAGAAGAATGCCGCCATCCTGGTGCTGGGCCTCTCTGGACTGGTCTAGGCTGGTTCTGAGACAGTAGACATTGTTATTGAGCTGTTTGGTTTCATGCTAAAGCAAATTAAATTCTTGGTCTAAGAGTAGGGGAGAAAGCTTACTGAACAATTTTCCCTCTGAGTAAAGTTCCCCAACTGCTTGGAGCATATATGGATAGAATGTAAGCTCAAGAGTAGGATTGCACCATTCCTTTTTTCCTATCCCAGGGCCTGGCACGTCCTTAGGCAGTCCATAAATACTCATTGGTTGACTGTAGACTCTGGAGACCTATTTATTTTCCTTCATCCTCTCTACTGTTTCCTTAGGACACACACCCTTTTTACCGAGGAGGTTCTCCCTCCAGCCCATTCCGGAGAGGAAGATTCCCAGCCGGTATCTAGGGCAGCCCAGCCCCTTTACACACCCACACCTTCTCAGACCAGGTAAGGACTGCTCTTCTGCAAAGGAATAATCTCCCCAAATGAGTATTTGGTCCAGAACACAAATAGACTAAAACCCCGTGAATTCATACTAATTAGAGGTGGGAGGTAAGTTTTTGTGGAAAGGAGAAATTACATCCGACTTTGAAAGGTATAAAATATTTCCCTTAAAGTTAGTAACAGCTTAGTAGTAACACATTGGGAGCTTGAGCCTCTGTGTGTTTCCCAGTGGAGGCCTTTCTTGCTGGGCTTGCTCTGCTGAAGCCCTTTGAGGGGTGCCTGTTTTACATAGGAGGAAACAGGGAAAGGATAGGGGAGGGGTGGAACCCAGAGCAAGTGGACAGGAAGACATCAGACAGGCTGAAAAGGGGCCCAGGTTGCTTGGTTCTCATTCCACAGCTCTCTCTCCTGTACCGCAGCATCTGACCAGTAATCATTTGCTAAATGAGCACCTGCCCTGTTCTAGGCTCTGGGCATTCAGAGTACAGGCTGAAACAGCCTGGCCCCCCGGGGAGGCTGACAGTTAGCGGCCTTGAGAGGCCTCCAGAGGCAGGAAGGAATCTTCCTCCAGGGTGGGAGGGGAGCATTCTAGGCCTGGGGACAAAGGAATGGAGGCTGGAGATGAGGAGCAAAATGTTCAGTGGAAGACAGCGTGCTATCTGATTGTAACCCCTGCAAGTTCGGTGGCCAAGTCGACATCATTTTCTTTGTGGGGCATCACATAGTTTGGTGTTGAGATGTCCATGCTGTGGCTGCAGGAACCAGGAGTCCCTGTTCTAAAGGAGCTTCCTGTCTGTTGGAGAGCGGGCTAGGCATCTTCCACATGCACAGATGGGAAAAGTTGTCAGGGCTGCCCCTGCAGTCCAGAGCTGTCCTGAGCTGAGCTGGAGGAGAAGGCTTCAGGGAGCTGGTATAGAGCGAGGGCTCCATTTTGGCTGGAGCGTGCCTGGTGTGTGCCAGGAGGCGAGACTAGGGGAAAGACCTGGCTTTTCGTTCTAGTTCCACTTCAGTACCTTGTGTGTTCTGGCCCTAAAGGGACCTTCCAATAATAATGATCTCGTTGTCTAGACGATTTTTGTTTTGGGTTTGTGGTTTAGTTTTTTGTTTACAATTAGCATCATCCATTGGCAAAGAAATATTTAGTCCATTTTTTCAAGTTCATGTTTTTGACTACAGATTTATATTTGTTGTCTCCCCCATTAGGCCTTGAGCTCCTTGAGGCCAGGGAGTGTTTTCTGCCTTTTCTTGGTATTCTCAGCACTTAGCACAGTCCCTGGCACGCTGTAGGTACTTAATAAATGCTTGTCCGTTAGTGTTGGCGCCTCTTTGTTTCTCATTTGAGTCCTTTACCATCTGTGCACAATAAGCATCTCACCTGATAGTCCCAAATTCTGATCACTAGTGGGGGCCCTTGGAAAGAGCCTGGGCTGCCACCGCTAACCGTGGCCTCCCTTCGCTGTTGCTGTGGCCGCCTCCAGCCTCTCCTCAGTCACTGCTTGTTAAACAGTCAGGCACATAGCTGCCCCCCAGCCAGGGTGGGCTTCACACTCACTCCTGAGCAGATGTGTGAGCAGGTGAATGAAGTCAGCTGCCTCTACCCTCGTGGCTCTCTCTTTGACTGTCTCCACTCAGGGAAGGGCACCAGGGTGGCTCTCACAGAGGGCTGGCCCTGGAACTCTTGCTGGGAAGTCGTCTGAGCCTCAGGAATCACAGCTCACCATGCAAGAAAGCTGGAAGGTAAAGCGAAAAGTCATTGACCCGCTATCAAGTTAACTCGTTCTCTCCCAAGATGCTTTGAAAACCATTGCTTTCTTGTGGCCAGGGACTTTCAGATGGTGAGCTGCATTTCCTGGACCCTTCACCTAATAACCAGTCGTATTGTGAAGGTGGCAAGTGGGTGTTACAAGAGTGTGTGTGTGCTTTAGAAAAAGTACGCTTGTAGAGAATCTGCTCTGCTGAGGCCATGTGCAGGGCCCTGGGCCTGTTGCTGCCCTCTGCTGGAAAGAAGGGGGTAGTGTTGTGTGGATCAATGACAGCTCCAACCTGAAAGGTAGGAGGCCAGAGCACGTTGGAGCCTGGGAAAGTCATCCAGCTAAAGACATTGCAGAGGCAGAGATGCAGGCCCACGCCTGGCCTTCCTGCTGTTGACTTGTTTTCTGCCTTACTTCAGAGAAGTACAGTTTTTGGAAACTTTGAATCCATTGGTGGAGGAGGGATTTTAAGAAAAATGGAAGTGTAGCAAGCATGTTAAGTGTCATTTCCAGGTCTAAAAATCACCATATTAGTTTGACTAAAAAAGGATAGACCCTTTTTTTTAAGGTCTCTTAAATATAGGAATTTTAAAGTTAGGTGATTCCCCTTCACCCCGCTTTCCCTACCTCACTTTTGAAGTAAACCAAAGCTCTTGGAAGGGACAGGTGAAGAGAATTGCGTTCAGAATTTTTAGAGTTTTGGGGGGCTCTCTGAAGAGCATAAATAAGAAAAAGTAAAGGCTTTTGTCACTTGAAAAAGCCTTTCAGGGGTGGGGAACCTGCAGCCCTAAAATCCCCAAAGGATTTGTTCTGTCAAGTTTGTATTGAGTCAAAGGGCCCCATTTGAGGACGTAGAGGGCCACATATGGCCACTGGTTCCCCTTCCGTGCTGGCCTTTTTCAGTTGCTAGAAGGGAAAAATGAAGTCCTCATCAGGCTGTAAAGCCATAGGCAGCTAGGGGGCGCAGTGGAGTCAGGAGGAGCTGTTGGCTAGGCTCAGATGCTTGCGAACTTTTAAAATCTGAGCAAATGCTTTTACCTCAATTTCTTCATCTATAAAATAGGGAGAGCTCCCACAATACGGACTCTTAGTGGGGGAACTGTGCTGCTTTCCTCCATTCCTGACATCGAATGGCCAGCTTCAAGCCTGAGCAGGCAAAAATGTTCTGTTCTCTCTCTAAAGAGAAGTGGAAATCCTTTTTCTACCAGATTTTTCCCAGACAGATTTCCCTTAAGTTTTAGCTGAAAAGTCTTACCTGAAGTTTAAGTCTTTAAGTCTTAGCTGAAAAGAGGAATTTTTATTTTTATCAAAACAGTATCCTTTTTTAAAAAATTAATTTATTTTTAGTTTTCAGCATTCATGTCTGTAAGATTTTGAGTTCCAAATTTTCTTTCCCTCCCCCCCACACCAAGACAGTGTGCAATCTGATATAGGCTCTACATATACATTCATATTAAACATTTTCACATTAGTCATATTGTAAAGAACTAGAACCAATGGGAGGAACCACAAGAAAGAAGAAACAGAAAAGAGAGAGAGAGAGTGAGAGAGCAAATAGTCTCCTTCTATCTACATTGAGACTCTATAGTTCTTTTTCTGGATGTGGATAGCATTTTCCATTGTGAGTTCAAGACAGTATTCTTGAAAATGTAATGGTAATACCAAGAAAAAGACACTGGATCAAATGTGGTCTGATTTTTAAAAATGTTCCACATTTCATTATTACATTTTCAAATAGTTCGTGTTTTTCTTGGTAAGAGAAACCTTGATAGTTTTTTTTTTGCTCCTCTCCCCCTGGTAGTTTTGTGATAAATTAAGCACAGTGTGACGACTTCCATAAGCAGATACAGCGAAAGTTTGAATGTGCAGAATGATTAGAGGAAACATTTTTTCAATCACCCAGTATTGAAGAGCGTACCTTTAAAAGTCTTGCACCGTCTCCTTGGTCCAGAGCATGCTTGATAAAACTCTCGGCCCACCTTGCCTCAGGACACACTCACAGGAAGCCGTTGTCCAGAGGGGCCCATACCTTTGGCCTGTTTCCAAACTTTTGGAGAGTCTCTCCTCAGATGAGATCGGGAGAAATGATTTCTTTGCTCTGCTGAGTGTGACTTTGGGAGTCCTGGAGGAGCCCCTGGCTGGCTTGTAAGCTGTCCACCCTCTGCTGGGGAGGCTTCCCAAATATAACCCTTGGATTGGTTAAACAAGCGTAGTCGTAGTCTTCCTCACCTGGTCACCCCTACTTGCTTCCCAGACTTTTGGTTCTTTACACTTTAGAACCCATTTATGATTTGATAAGGTGGGAGAATGCCTGCTCGGTTGCAGTCTTATCAGCTGGAATGCATCCAAGAACAGCGTTGGGACTTTCAGTCCACTGTCCAGATGTAAAAATGGCCCAATTTGCTGCTAAGGTTAAAGTTTCTTGTCTCAGCCTTTTTTTTCCCTTTTTCCTTAAATGAAAAGAACCAGGGTCCTTTGCCTTATATGATTTTGTGATTACTTGGACTTTAATTTTTTTTTTTTAAATGGGAAGTGTGCAGCTAATAATTAGTGCCTTTGGGCCATAGCTGCCAGCCTCAGCATAGGCCTCCGCTAGAGTGCTGTGCTATACTCGAGGGCTTTAGTTGATCTCCGCTCTGCCACTAATCAGCTTTGGGAGTCTGGGTGGGTCGCCTCCATGAAACCTCAGTTTCCTCTTCTGTAAAATAAAGGGTTGGAGTGGATGATCCTTCAGGCTCCTTCCAGCTCTGATGTTGGGTGGTCTTTTCCAGACGTATATATGTGCTTAAAGGAAATGGAAGGATATCAAAACTGTCTCTGTAAGCCTCCCTCGAATTGGGTTCTCCACTTCTGACGCCTTGCCCCTGTGCCTGGACGTCCCTGCTTCCTCTCTGCTGCATCTTGGCTCCCGTGGCTTCCTCCGAGTCCAGCTAAAATCTCACCTTTTGTCAGACGCTTTTCTTGGTTCCCCCCTCAATGTCAGTGCCTCTCCTTAAGACTTCCTTCCATTGATCCTGTCCGTATCTTGTGGTTTGCATGTTGTCTCCTGTTAGATTTTAAGGTCCCGGAAGGCGGGGACTGGTTTCTTCCTTTCTCCCCCCAGCACTTAGCGCAGTGGCTGAACATATTAAGTGACTGATCAGTGTGTTCCAGCTTATGCGGTCAGTTCTGTTGTTAATGACAATCGGAGGTAAAGAACATGGATAAATGAAATTCACAGCTAGCCCAGAAACCTCCGTGCAGCCGCATTCTCCAGGGTGACTCTTCTGTTACGAGTGCCTGGCTCTCTCCAGGTCACAGAAGAGAAAAGGTCAATGAAATGACCCAAAGGCAAATAGAGATGAGAAGGAAAAGGAGAAAAACCAAGTGTCTGGACAAGCCACCAAGTACAGAACCACCGTCTGGATTAAGAACAGTCTGGAGCCCCGCATTCTGCGGTGCAAAGTCCTCTGTGTCTCTGCAGTGGCAAAGTCCATCCTTTGGAGCCAGACATAATGATTGGGAGGGAGGATGGGGAGAAAAGTTCCATTCTTCAGCTCCAGAGCAAGAGAGATGTCTGGAGCCTGAGCTCTCTAGGTGAATTCTTAATGATGTCCATCCCAAGGGAGAAGAAAGACCTTTGATCCCTCCGAACCCGTGCTCTTCAACCTGGCCTGGCCTTCGAGGCTCTTTCTCCAGTTGCCTCAACCTCAGTTTTCCTGTATTCCACCAGTCTCCTGTGATGTGTGCATGCGGGTGTGTGTTCTTTGCCTGCTGGGGGCTTGTTTGCTGCCGTCTGTATGGGAACATGTCTCCATCTTGCCTCTGTCTCAGGAGACGTTTACTGGGGAAGGGGCATTTTTTCCTTTTTTTGAGCAACCATCGTGAACTTCTGATACTGCGAAGTACTAGGAGAAATTACAATAAAGCAGTTGAAACGATTCTGAGCATCACGGATTGTAGAGACCACGGAGGCCCCTGCCTCCTTTTGCAGATGACGAAACTGAGCCGTAGATAGGTTGACTTGCCTAGAATCACCCGGTAAGGTTGGAAAGAGGATTTGAACCCGCTGTTTACACCATGCTGCCTCAAGGCACGCAGGACAAATCTGAAGTGTACTGTTCAGGGTCAAGTATTGTCGTTGTCATTTCTCAATGAGCACAGAAAGGTCTGGGAGGTGACTGTAGTCCCCAGGGTCATATGGCTCAGGACGGCCTCTTGTCTTCCTGACCTCCAGGCCAGTTCACTGTCTATTTCACTGTCTTGCTGATAGGTGCCGCGATAGTGCATAGAGCACTAGTCCTGCTGTGTGACCCTGGGCAAGTCACTTCACCCCGTCTGCCTCGGTTTTCTCATCTGTGAATTTGGAGTAACCCTGCCTCTTGGGGATGTCGTGAGGATCAGAGGGGATGATCTGTGAAGTTTTTGCTGGCTGCTGTTATTACTGCCTCCCTAGTGGCCACCTTCTGGTGAGCACGCTGCTTATCCACGTCAGACCAGGCCTTGGACAGTACGGTCCACTGGCCCCAGGCTGAGCTAGCACAGGACGCAAATCTCAGGTGCCATCAGTCAGGTGCCTTCTCTGTAGGGAGAAAGCAGTGCTGCCCGCTGAAGATCCCGTTGTCTCAGTCATTCCCCCGCAGCCAGAGGATTGTGCTGGCCGACAGAGCTGGCCATGGATGTGAAGGAGGGACCCAGGAGGGGCACGGGCATCTGTGGCCGTTGGATGCCCGCTACAGCAAAGGGACGGTGAAGCCCAGGATAGGGAAGTGACGACCCTGTGAGGGAAGGGCATGAAAGGAGAGATGACCGTGGAGTCGATTCGTCTGACCTTTCACAGTGCCCGTGACGGGCCAGGCCCCCTGCCAGGGGCGCGCAGAGGAGATGGAGACAGGCGTGTGTGCAGGCTTTAGTGACTGCGTCAGCAGATGTTTATGTAGGAAGACATTGTGCTGAAGTGTGTAGAGGGCAGAACAGCATGTGTGCAATGGAGAAATCTCCAGAAAATCCCAGTAAGAAACTGGAGGAAGAAAAGATGACTTTAGCTGGGGGAGGGGCTGTTGGAATTGGCTTTAAAGGGTAGGTCAGCACTGAGCCAGCCCTATGGCAGCAGGCGAGTGCCAGGGGCTTAAGAGTGCCCTCTTGTCCATTTCCCACCTTGGTCTGAGAGAGGTTAGGTGGCACAAGCAGGAAGCGGCGGGGGTAGGATGTGAACCCTGGGCCAACGATGGAAGCCAGGTGCTTCGCCGGGTGCTGCAGGGGTGTTTGTTGGCAGGGCTGATGGAACTGGATGGCCTGAGAGGCCTTGGCAGCCCCATGAGCGTAAGAAGGGAGACAGGTGGGAAAATCAGAGATGACACGAGAGTCGTCATGGGGATTGGCATCGGTGCTGAAGGAGAGGGGTAATCAGAAGGGAAGTCCAGTCAGCCTTGGGACCTGACCCTCTTAGGGACAATCCGCGTGAAGTCAGAGGGCTTACGTTCAGATTCCACCTGTGACGTGACGGGCCAGCCTCCCTGGGCCTGTCGCGTCTCCTGAAAATGACGAGGTCCATGGTTTCTGATGCCCCTCCCCACTCTAGGCCTGGGCTCCTTGGATGCTAAGTCATTGCCCCCTCCGGTTCTAGGGGCTGCTGTGTGATCCTCTGGGGCCCACGTTATACAAGGGGAGGTGTGGACATGTGAATGTCTCAGCAGAAACCCACATCACTTCTGGGCACGTCACCTGAAGTCTCAGGACCTCGGCTTCCTCATCTCTAAAACGACGGGGTTGAACTCATTCGTTGACGGCTCAGGCTCCAGTCATCAGCCAGAGGTGTGAGATAGTAGAGGGAGAGGAGGAGGAAAAAGAACCAGGATAGTGCAGGAGCCCAGGCAGGAAGAGAGCATAATAACAATAATAATTCTGATAACGGGCACTCAGTGCTCTGCAGAGATTAGCTCACAGGAGCCTCCCAGCCCTGGGCGATACAAGTGAAAAAAAAGAGGGAACTGATTTCTGGATTAAGGCCTTGGGAGGAGGTTGGGTTGGAGGCTTAGTGGAGCAGTGGTTAGAGCACAGGGCATGGGGCCTGGAGGGCCTGAGGTCCTCTCCTAGCCCCTTCCAAGCTTTGGCCCCTAGTAGCTGCTCTGTGCCTGGTTCGTGATAGAATAGAAGTGTTAGGCTCAGTGGCCTCTGAGACCCCTTGCAGAGAGAGAACAGAGATTGATTGAGTAGTCTTAAAGAAAACTAGGGACGTCTTTTCCTTTGTGGCTGAAGGAGAGGATGGAGGGAGAGGTCAGAGAATGAGCCCTTGGTGCGGTCAGTGAAGTCAGAGGCTTGGTCAGTTCTCTCTAGGAAATACCCAGGAGATAGAGGAGATGGGGATGGGAGGTGAGTGAGAATAAATAGTGAATGAGAGCAGACGTTCCTAGAGCGCTTGACAGACTTGGTTTTGTTTGCTCGTCACCACGGCCTGTAAGGGAAGGCAGGGAGCTGCGAAGTCGGGCCCACTGCCCCCACCTTCGCTCTGGCTCTTAGCTTCAGGGTCAGCTGGCTCGAGCCTGGCTGCTGGACCCTTTGATGGTAACACTGGTTCAAAGGTTTTAGCCAGTTAGTTTGGTTTGACCACGCTCTGCAGCCTCCAGCCCTCCAGAAACCTGTGTCCTCAGTCCTTAGTTCCTCATCAGATGGCTTTCCCCGGGATTTTTGATCCTCAAGGAATTTGTACGTACCTCCCTCGTCCTAGCCTGAAGCCGAGGGCCTGGGTGTCTGTGGCCTTGCCTTGTCTCCTTAGAGGTTTCCCCGCTGCTGCGGCAGGCACCTGGTGAAGCTTTCTTGACCCTTCGTTTCTGGCCTGGTCGTTTGGCCAGAAGCACATTGGATCTTGAGATTCCCGTGGCGAATCCTGCCCGTGCTGGTGAAGCTGTCTTCTCCAGCCGTTTGCCCCGACTGCCACCTACGGCTCCTCTTGTCTACCCCATCACAGTCGCCTCCTGAGTTTCATCTGTCTTTCTCCTCCGGTAGGAATCCTTGGCAGCTTGGAATCCTTAGCAGCGTGGTCCTCCACCAAATTCTTGCTCCAGTTCATGAGCAGAGAGCAAATAGAGAGGGTGCTGCCTGGTGCCAGTAAACCATGGGCTTTTACTGGGCCCTTTTCCCTAGGTCCCCCTTCCCCAGAGAATGGGTTGCTAAGATCCAGGTAACGCCATTTTTAAAGAAGATTCCTGAAGACAATTCCCACGTGGATAAGGGCAGTAAGGAGGCTTCCAGGATGGACTTTAGGGACCACTTTGGGCAGTAGCGAGATGGTTAGGTAGGTAATATCACCAGCTGATAGAGGCCCTGACGGCTAAACTGAAGAATCTGGATTTTATTCAGTAGTGAGAAGCGAGCCAGTGGAGGCCCTTCCACAGGGAGGTAACGCCCGGGGGGGTTCAGGGGGAATCGGTCATGCCCTTCTTCCCCCTTCAACAAGCAGTTCCATTCATTGAAAATTTTTAAGAAAGCCTTCCCAGATGCCCCCCCATAGTCCCCTTCTTTAGTTGGCATTTTCTCAGGAGGTGTGCTGTAGCTGCTTGATGATAATTTGTGCTGCGATCTGAAACCTTCAAGGTAAGGAAGGTGGAGTGAGTGAGCTGGGGCAGGCAGCTTCAGGAGCATCCCCCGGGATCCAGGCCACATCGAGCTGTGCTTCAGGTAGCCCCTTGTTGTCTCTGCTGGGCTATGAGCTACCAAACTTGTGCACGGAACGTAAGCCTCTCCCCAACCAGACAATTTGGGAATTTGGAAGGACATTTTTGACTTTCAGTAGAGCCAGGCGTTTTGGAATGGTCAGACTAGAGGTGATGTTGGGAGCCTGCCTGGTATCAAGGCCTGTGGGGACCAGTGCCCTTGCCCTCTCTCTCCCCCTCTCTCTCTCTCTCTCTCTCTCTCTCTCTCTCTCTCTCTCTCCCCCTCTCTCTCCCTCCCTCCCTTTCTCTCCCTCTCTCTCTCTCCCCCTCCCTCTCTCTCTCTCCCTCTCTCTCTCCTTCCCTCCCTCCCTCTTTCTCTCTCTCTCCATTCTAGGCTCTCCCCCAGCTTGTCAGGCGGTAGCAGCCTCTCAGAGCGGACGGACGAGGGAGTGGGAGGCATCCCTGTCCACGGCCTCCTCGGGCGGCCTCCTCTGTGACGTGGCTCTCCATCAACGCAGAATCTTGTTGTTTGTCATCCTTAGGCGAGGTGACGCCAGGACTGTCCCAGGTGGAGTACGCTCTGCGCAGACACAAGCTGATGGCCTTGATCCAGAGCGAAGCCCGCGGCCAGGGTGGGACAGACCACACAGCAGTCTTGCTCTCCAACCCCACATTCTACATGAGCAATGATATCCCCTACACCTTCCACCAAGACAATAACTTCCTGTACCTCTGTGGATTCCAGGAGCCCGACAGCATCCTGGTCCTCCAGAGCCTCCCCGGCAAGGAGCTCCCTGCCCACAGAGCTGTGCTCTTTGTCCCTCGGAGGGATCCCAGCCGGGAGCTCTGGGACGGGCCACGCTCGGGGGCTGACGGAGCCGTGGCTCTCACTGGTGTGGATGAAGCTTTCCCTCTGGAGGAGTTCAAGCATCTGCTTCCCAAACTGAAAGGTACCAAGAGGACGCGGTAGCCGGCCCCAGGGCACCTGGTGCTAGTGCCCCTTTTGCCACTTGGTCCTCATTTCCCTTTGGGATCTGAGTCACCAGATCCCTTAGAGATCCCACTAGATCCCTAACCACCTAAAGTCGAGCTTCTGGCAGGTTTTCTCTGCCCCACAGGACCAAGACTGTGCTGGTGACCTGGTGGATGGCACCTGTAAAGACAGAAAGGGACAGGATCTCCCCCTTTTTTTTTCCCCCTTGAGAGCCCAGAAGTGATTGATCGATCTTCTGGCAGAGCTATTAAGAAAATTGAAAGGTGGATGAAATAGAACTTATTTGATGTTCACTGCCTGAGGGCTCTCAAGGCTGTATTAATTGGGCAGTGATTTTGTACCCTGAGCCATGGTGGAAGAAGCCAGAGAGGGCCAGGCTTATTTCTCTTTGGGTGCAAAGTTGAGCATACGTGCAGTCTCGTCCCTTCCACCTCTCTCTGCGATTGGGGCTCTCCGTTGGGTGGGTGTGCGTTAGAAGACACGCTTAGCTCGCGTGCCCCCAAGTGGTCCAAACGGGAGCTTGTCAGGCGAGGGCAGCTGCCATACGTCCTGCACTGGAATGGGAGAAAGGGTTGTCTGCTCATATGGGCAAAAACCCGGTCACAGTTCCTCAGAAAAACCATTTGAAAAACTGGCCCTGTCACTGTGTCTTGTCCCAGGAGCCTAGCTCTCAACCCAGAAGGGCCTTCGGGGTCACCCAGCCGCTGAATACCAACGGCACATTGTGACCCGAGGCCCTCCCGACTTGGGAGCCAGCATTCTCTTCTTCAGCCTCAGCACCTCCCTCTCCCAATCCTTCGAGATTGGCCTAGAAGGGAAGGGTGACGTGGGAGTTGGCGTCCCCCTGCTAGACTGCCACAGCAGTTCTGGAGAAGAATTTCTCCCAGAATAATTAATAAGAAAGCTTCCCCGCCCCCCGCACAGAAAGACCCCTTGGGAGGGCATGGCATCTCTCAGACTCAAGGGTCCCATTTGCTCAGTTGACTTCTCATCCTCACCGGCACCCCAGCCTCAGCACTACCACCAGCTTAGCTGTGTGGATGACATGAGGTTGGACAGATCACCAGCAAGGAGGGATCCCTAGTTCTAGAGCACATGACCCGACTGTCACCTCTACAAAGACCCGTGACGGAGAGCGTGCCCCACCACGGCCCAGTCCCAGGGGAGTTTTGTGTCATTCAGCCCTTTGCGATTCTGCTATCTTTCTGTGACTCTTCTCTCTGCCTCTGGTTTTCTTTGGTTTTCTGTTGGAAGCGGAGACAAGTACAGTTTGGTATGACTGGACCAAGCCCTCCCATGCCCAGCTACACTCTGACTACATGAAGCCTGTGACAGAGGCCAAAGCCGGCAGCAGAAACAGGGTGCGAGCTGTCCGGCACCTGGTGCAGCGCCTTCGGCTCGTCAAATCCCCTGCCGAGATAGCGCTCCTGCAGGGCGCTGGGCGGCTGACGTCCCAGGTATGGACCGGGCCCAGACTTCTGAGACGGTGTCTCCTATGCCCGGGAGCTGGGGATCGGGAGGCCTTTTGGGGGGGTTGGACAAGCCTGGGGGCCCCAGATCTCTTGATGATCAGCTGAAATCTGCCTCCTCTGGGTTCCTTTGTGGGTTTGCTCACTAGAGCCCCTGAGCAGTTGTCCCTTCCTCCACACGCCGCCTGTCTCTGTATCCGAAGACAATACTAGAGTCAAAGAATTGCTGGCGGGGGTGGGGGACGATGACCCAGAGTTGTGGAGCTGAAACCCTTCTCATAGCATGAATCCTAGCCCCATCATCCCTTGTCCAAGAAAGGGCAGAGCTCCTAGGATTGAGAGATGGGAGGAGAGAACTTGGAACTCAGCTAGTCCTGCCCCCTCCCCCCATTTTACAAATGAGGAAACTGAGGCCTAGAGAAGGAAGCTTCTAAGGTTAGTAAACAGCAGAGCTAGGGAAGGAATCCATTCCATATGATGCACACAGGAAGGCCTCTACCAAATGCTTGTGGACTGACTGACCCAGGAGAAGAAATCCAGATGTATTTAAAAATAGTATTGGAGACGCATCTAGCCCCTAGCCAGGTGCCAAGGGCAGGGCTGTGATGATCTGGGCAGAGGGCAGCAGGGATGCTGAAGTTGTGTCTGTCCCTTCATTGTGAAGTGTCATTAATGGGAGAAAATGCCATAGTTCCTAGATAGGACATCTTGTCTCTGAGCCACCGTTCATGCCAAGCATCTTGTAGAGACCATATTGAAAACAAACGAGGCAAAGGGCATTCTGCTGCGAGGCCTCGAGAGGCTCACCTTTCCCCTGCCCCCTCCTGAGGGCCAGCCTTACTTGGACGCATCAGCCGGAGCTTCGGAGCTCTTGCCATCTATCTCCCTGTGCTGTCTGGCTTGTGTTGACACAGACCCGCTCTCCCGGGAGAGGCGTCCCCCCACTGGCTCCCTCCATTGACTTCACTCTCCAGCGTCTGTCTGGCAGTTGTAATGGGTTATACCATCTCTCTCTCTGCATCTGTCACTGTGACAAGGAATGACTGTAAAGAGACAAAGTGAGACCACAGGCCAGGCCCCCAGACTGACCCTTTGCACTGTGGACACAGACCGCCGTGGTGTATGTCTGTTGTGAAGTCTTGGGAGGAGTACATGACCTCCCAAGAAGCGGGGGTGCCATTCTGGAAGCCGCAGGAATGACCGTCTGCCCTCGCGGCACGGGGTTAGGAGAGAGGCCTGTGCGGCCTCACGTGGCCTCTTCCACTGAGGAGTGTGCGCACTACTGGAAAGTTGGCCGTCCTTTCACTGTGATATTTGCCTCGCCTTTGCAGGGCTTTTGCCATTCACCCATCAGTACTGCTCTGCACAGAAGGTTTTGGTGGTTCCCTTCTGTTTACCTGGAGGATCCCGTGTGACCTCTGGGGAACGACGGTAGCGTCCGAGGCCTTCCCCAGGCTGAGCCCTGCCTTGTGTCTGACCTGATTTCCTTGTACATCCCCTGGGTTCCAGCCCCACAGGGCGGCCTGTTCCCCCCCTCCCATATCTGCATTCTCAGAAGGCACGCCTCCCCTGCCGGCCCTCCTCTTCAAGGTCCCCTTCAGACTGTGCAGCCGCTCGCTCGTCCTGGAGCAGGCGCCCTCCTGGAGGTCTGTCTGGTTCTCTCCTTTGTCATCATCTCCCCCAGCTGGTGCTGCAGTGACCAGGGTGTGGGTCCTGTGCACTCCTTGAGGCCCAAGACAGTGCCTACCTGGGTGTCCCCATTACCCAGTCTGTTGCTTGGAACATGGTGGCTACTCCTGAAATGTTTGTTCAGTTGCATTGTGGATGGGTGTGAATTCATTAGCTCACTTGGTCCCCACAGTAACCCTCTGAAAGGAGATAGGGCCATCAGTACAACTAAGATCTTTTAAAAGATGAGCCAAGTGATGCTGTTCCCCCTTTCCAGATCAGGAAGTAGATTCATTTTAGCTCACTCAGCAGTTAATCAGTAAAAGGAAGACCAGAGCCAGGTTTTCTGACCCAGGCCCAGTGCTTGTGGCATTCCCAGTGCAGGTGTGCTAGGCACCTTTGGAAAGAACGTTCTGCCTTCTCAACTCCGGCTCAGTGCCCATGGTGGATTCGCTGTGTCCCATCTGGGCCCCGGGAGAACGGAAGGACTGGTTCTTGGTGTTGCAGCTGTGTAGCACAGGAAGTGACGTATTGGATAAAAGAAAACTGTATTTCTCCCTTTTTCCTTTGGCAGGCTTTTATAGAGACCATGTTTGCTAGCAAAGCCCCAGTGGATGAAGCATTTCTTTATGCAAAGGTGGGTGTTTCACTGAGAGAAGGGATTACTGAAAGGTAAGCTTCAGGAGTTTGCAGATAACCTTGAGCTGGTGGGCAGTGGGCGAGCGAGCTTCATGGAGTCTTAGAGCTTAGAATAGGGGATATCAGGACTGGGAGGGTCTGAGAACATGGAATGTCAGGACTGGGAGGGGCCTGAGAACAGGGATTCTCCTCCTTTTTGCAATTAAGGAAATAACACCTATACACTTAGGAAGTTATATACATCCTAAGAACCGGAAAATACAGTGGAGTTGACCCAAGTGGCCGGTTGTGTATTTGGAAAAGAAGAAAACATTGTTCTGACGAATGCCAAATTACAGCTTATCGGACCAGCCTTGGGGCACAGCCCAGCTAAGCAACAGCACTTTGTTCCCCTGGCCCTGGCTTCCCAGGGACTGCTTTAATGAAATTCGTGCCTTTGATGACTTGCCCAGCATCAGCTTTTACTCCCCCGAAAAGAGTAGGCTGGTGGCCATTTGAAAGACTGAAAAGGTCACGAGGCGTGTGTGCGTCAGCGGTCCACATTGCCCCATTGTTTAAGAAGTAAGCCCGTGGAGGCCTGGGGAACCTGAATAGAGGTCCATCCTCTCTCCCCTGAGGTCGCTAATTGCCCTCATTACACCCTTGATAGAGCTGGGGGCACTTCTGCCCTTCCCAGGATGAGGACCATAGAAGAGAAGGAGTAGAGGATTTAGGGGAAGGGAGCCAGGGTGATTATAGGGCCATTGAAAGAGGCCGAGTTCTGGGGTGTGGACAAGAGAACACCGGGAGGGGAGCTGCTAATGGCCTCTTAAGGAAGCATGCAAAAGTTAAGCAAACCAGTGCTCGGTGGGGATGACTGGCCGTTCTGGCCATTCGATGAGGCCCCAACAAAAATGGCCTGAAACTGGAGCGTGAGCGGTTTGGGGTGGAGGGAGTACCCCCTTCTTCCCTCCCCCCTTGATCCTGTTGCTTCAGCCCCTCTAGGTCAAGTCCTGGCCCACCCCAGACCCACAGCCCCAGTGCCAGGTACCACGACGCCTCCCATGGAGGCTTGGCTTGAGGGAGGTCTGAGAGTTCTCCTGTCTGATATTCTGGTAGTAAATGGTGGAATAAAGTCCAGCCTTCGTGCTCCAGAAGGGAGCTAAGTAGGGACAGAAGAACCAAAGTCCCTTCTTCATTCTAGTCTCTGTGACTTTTGCAGTTTGAATTTGAGTGTCGGTCTCGGGGTGCAGACATCTTGGCCTACCCGCCTGTGATCGCCGGGGGTAACCGGTCTAATACTTTGCACTATGTAAAGAACAACCAGATTATTAAGGTAAGTGGGAGGTCCCCTTCTGGACCCACCTATCCCACCAAGGAGCTGCTGCTGCTGTTTGGCCTGTGTTCTTACAAGGCCCGTGACGTCGGGGAGGCGAAGCCATGACATGTGAGTGAGTTGGCTTGAAGTGAGGCAGGGCCGTGCAGGGTCACCAGCCTCACTGTCTCCTCCAGAGCCGGCTGGGTCCAGTGGCCAGGTGTGGATCAGGACGGTGGCAGGTGGCCCAGGATGCAGTGGGGCACCTTGGCCTTTCCCAGGTCTCAGTGTGACTGAGGCAGCGCGATGAGGTGGTTAAGGTCCAATAGGTGCCACCAAGGAGCACTCGTGCACTCGATGGCCCGCTAGCCTGAAGCCCACTGCCCCCCAAACTCCTCCCATGTTGGCTCCAGGTGTGTAGAGACCTAGACCCCCAGAGTACTTTGCTCCCAGCGCCCTGGGAGCGAGGGGGGAGCTGCAGTTTGAGCGCTGCTCCCACTTAGTGGGTGAGGGAACACCTGAAGAAACAGGTGCAGACAGGTCATGTCACCCAGCTCATGAGGCTCTGAGCTAGGCCTCTAGATTCAGTGTCCTGGATGCCCAGATCGGACTGGGCCCGAATGATCCCTCGGCTACCTTCTGGCATGTGCTGATCCGCCCGTTTTTGTCACCACGTTAGTTGACCATCGCCCCGTTGGCAGACTCGGCACTCAGCACTCACACCCGGCAGGCAGTAGGAGGCCGGGCATTTCAGTGGCCGCTGATGGGCAAAGGTCACCTCCCGTCTCATCCTGGGGAGCCCCACTTGAGCTCCACCTTCTTTCCACTGTTGAAGAACTGAGACGATGTTCTCAGGAAGCTTTGTTTTATTCTTTAGAGTAACTGAAACACCAGGGGCTTTGTAGAAGGTGGGAGAGCTGGCCAGCATTCACAGCTGCCGCATAGCTCCCGTGGTGGGGGTGCCGCGAGTCCAGCACGGAGGGTGTCTGGCTGGTCTTTCATCAGCTCTACCCCAAGATAGCAGAGGACATGAGCGCATGGTATAGGTCGCAGGCAAGAGCAGGTTGTGGACTAGTGAGGCCCCAGAGCTGAGGAGGCTCCCCGGCCGTCTCCTCTGGTCCTGCCCAGAAAGAGGCCCTGCTCCAACAAATGGCCATCCATCCTCCCTAGGCCTCTCCGGGCAGCCCCTTCCAGGGTGGCTTTCCTGACCTCAAGTCTGACCATACCTCTTTGAGCCTTTCCTGCTGCATCTCTGCCCCTCTGGAGCGTAGCCGTTGGGTTCCCTCCCCGAATCTTTGCTTGTCCATAGCTCTTTCCCACTCAGGCCGCCCTCCTCTGAGGCTTTCCATGTCCTCCCTCTTATGGTCCTCAGCACTGGCCACCGGGCAGAGGACAGAAGGGGCTCTGGCTTCCCCCGCCTGGAAGCCATTGGGCTCCTCATGCCCTCTGGGGCATTCATTTTCTTTGGCTCCCACATGATGCCGCTGGCCTATGGAGCTGGCAGTTGGCTGAAATCCTTTGATCTTTTCCTGACTCCTTCTGATGGCCGGCCCCTCGTCTAGCTCTGGAGCTGAAGGGATAAGGGACGGGGAGGAGTTGGGAGAGGGCTGCAGGTCCAGGAAGAGGCCTGTTGCAGGTGAGAAGCCTTCCAGACAGCAGTGTGGGTTTGCTCTCCTATAATTTCGCACTGCTTAGATCTGAGTTATGGGTGTTTTCTCAGGGGGTGATGGTGTCATCACAGTTGGCATCAAATGACCCCATCACTAAAAGACTCATCTTCAAGTCTGGAGCTGCAGGGTTGGGCCCGTGGGAGCCCAAATTCAAATTCTGCCACCTCTCCCCAACAGCTTAAGTTGGAGTAAGGAAACCAGAGATGCAAAGTAAAGTGTGGGTAGGAAAGGGAAAGACAACCTCTGTGTGTGTGACAGGACTGGACAGTGGGCGAGAGGGTCCAGAGAAGGGCTGGAAACGTGCTCATTTAGGCAGAATAGAAGTAGCAGAAAACTCAGCAGAATGTGTCTGTTCTTGGTCAGGCCCAGGAAAGATTCTCCTTCCTTTAAATCGGACCCATTGAAAGAAAAAAGAAAGCACAGACTGAGAGAACAAAGTGCTGTCCTAGGTCAGCCTGGAAACACACCTCACCCCGCCTCTCCGTCTGATTTTCCCTCCTCCCCTGCAGGATGGGGAGATGGTGCTGCTGGATGGCGGCTGCGAATCTGCTGGCTACGCAAGCGATATTACCCGCACCTGGCCAGTCAATGGAAGGTAGGCCCTGGGACCAACATGGCGCCAGTGGGGATGGAGCTCAAGCATCATCAAGTAGGCGGACCAGACAAAGTAGGAGACCTAAGCTGGTGGGGGATCGCGCCCACCCCTCGCCCAGTAGTTTTGGCGGCAGGGCCAGGCCCCATTCATAGCTCTCTGGAACTTGGATTCCCAGCTCATTTTGGGAGTCTCACTCCCACTCTAAGGAGCCAGTACGGAAACTGGAAGTCTCAGGGGCATTGAACACAGAGGGACGTCCCCAGTGTTGTCATCACCCTAGAAGTTGGTTCCCAGCTCCTGGTGATGGCAAGGCTCTCCCTTTCAAGGCACTGAAAGCAGAATAGTGGTATGACGTTTATTCATAGGATCACTCAGCAAGCATTCATTAAGCACCTACTGTGTGCCAGGTGCTGCTGGGTATGGGAGATACAGAAACATGAATGAAGGACTTCTGCTCTTAAGGAGCTCATGCTGTATGAGAACCTGGATTTGGGTCAGGGAAGGACCTTAGAGTCATCGAGTTTGACTTCCTACTTTTACACATGAGGCAGTTGAGGTCCAGAGAGATTATGGGATTTGCCTGTGGTCACATAGGTAACATGGTTTGGGACCTTGCTGAGAGGCCCAGTTTTCTGGCCCCAAATCTAGAACCCTTTCCTCAGATTCCACAACACCAGTCATCACTGGTGTTCCGGCCATCCTCGCCCCTCTTCAAGCTTGAAAGCTAATTCTTTCCACTGACCCACATTTTCCCCTGTTCCATTTTGGTGGTGGCAAAGTGGCCCTTTCTCTTCTCTGCAGGTTCTCTGCGGCCCAGGCAGACCTCTATGAAGCTGTGCTGGACATCCAGAAGGCATGCCTGGCCCTCTGCCGCCCTGGGAAGAGCCTGGAGAACATTTACAACCACATGCTGGCTCTTATCGGGCAGAAGCTGCAGGAGCTCGGGGTGGTGACCGGCCTCCGAGCCCACAGTATCACCAAGGTACACGTGCCCTTGCTTCCCTTGGCCCCGCCTGCGTCAGCCTGCATCGGCCCCATTGGAGCCCAGGGTGCTGTCACTGTCACAGACCTGTAGAAGTGTACGAAGGGACTGAGGGGGGGACGCTGATTGTTTGTGTGGACGATGGTGCTTGGACACTGCCTCTTAAGGGAAGAGGGGGGACGGGCTGAGTGAGCCCAGCCCAGTGGTCAGGCCAGCAGTGTTGCCTCCAGAACCATACCCTGATCATAGTGTCCTAGCCAGGCTCCTTTTGGGTGAGGATGATCTAAGAGAGCACAGAGAGAGACAGTACCTGGTTCTGCCAGCAGGGGACAGCCCAGTCTGCCATGAACCCTTCATCCCTTACCAAGATGGTGGTTTATGGGCACCAAGCAGAGGGCCAGGGGCAGGTTGGTCAGATTTCTTTGCGGTGAAACCGGTTGGGGGACCTTATTGCTTAGACTAGTTAATATTCTGCCAGAGAGAGAGAGAGAGACAAAGTGAGAGAGCTCATGAGTGAGTATGTGCATTTATTAAGCACCTATTATGTGCTACTACCCGGTGTGTGGAGGGCCAGCCGATTAGTGTTATCCTTTTCTTTGGAAGATTTTTGTCAAGATCTCAAGCAAATAGAATTTAATGTAAATGAAAAGACTCTACTTTGAGAATGTCACAGGTTACATCAAGCAGCTGTTAGAGATGGATCTCCCTGTGCCATGAAGGTGTTGAGTTTCCCTGAGCCATTTTTATCTGAAGACAAAAGGCCCACATTCTTCCCAGTTCAGGCAACTTCTTTGACAGTGCAACAGTCTGTCTAATCTGCTAGCAAATGCTTAACACGAGAGCCAACGGGAGTGGTTTTAATAATAATAACAACCCCCCTCCTCAGACTGAAGTTTGGGCAGGTGTGAAACAACTCTCATTTCCTGGTAGTCACCAGGAAAGGGTCTGAATTCATGACAATCTTTGTGCAGCAGGAAAGGCCCAGAGCTAAAACATCCCTCCTGGGTATTTGTACTTTACTGTTTTTTTCCTGTCATCCTGGAATATACCTGGCCTTTGGGGGGTTTTGTTTTGCTTGTTTTTTTGTTTTGTTTTGTTTTTTTAAATTTTTATTTTGAGTTCCAAATTTTCTCCTTCCCTATCCCCCATGAAAAGACAAGCAATATGATCCCCATTGTACATGTGAAATCATGCAAAACATATTTCCGCATTAGCCATGTTGGAAAAAAAAAAAAAGGCAAGGAAAAATCACTTAATTAGTTAAAAGATGCCCCAATCTGCACTCAGACCTCATCAGTTCTGTCTCTGGAGGTGGGGAGCATTCTTCATCATGGATCTTTTGGAATTACCTTGTATCACTACTGATCCAAATATCAAAGTGATTCACAGCTGATCATCATATGATTGCGGTTACTGTGTACAATGATCTCCTGGTTCTGCTCACTTCACCTTGTATCAGCTCATAAAAATCATCCCAATGTTTTCTGAAAGCATCCTGCTCGTCATTGCTTCCAGCACAATAGTATTTCATCACAATTGTACACCACAACCCGGACAGCCATTCCCCAATTGACGGGCATCCCTATGATTTCCAATTCTTTGCCACCACAAAAAGAGCTGCTGTAAATATTTTTGTACAAATGGGTCCTTTCCCTTTTTCTTTGATCCCTTTGGGAAACAGACCCAGTAGTGGCATTGCTGTGCTGAAGGGTATGCACGGTTTTATAGCCCTTTGGGCAGAGTTCCGAATTATACTCTGTAATGTTTGGATCAGTTCACAACTCCACCAACAGTGCATTAGTGTGTCAGTTTTCCCACATCCCCTCCAACATTTATCATTTTCCTTTTCTCTCCTATTAGCCAATCTGATAGGGGTGATGTGGTACCTCAGAGTTGTTTTAATTTGCATTTCTCTGATCAGTGGTGATTTCGAGCATTCTTTTCATGTTGATAGCTGTTGATGGCCTTGATTTCTTCCTCCAAAAACTGCCTTTTCACATTCTTTGGTTGTTTATCAATTGGGAAATGGCTCACTTTACTTTGCTTTTTACTGTAATTCCTAAGGAAGGCTTTTTTTTTTTTTAAATAAATCCTATAGTATCTTCATTGAATGAAAGTCTGTTTTGCCATCTCAGAGTTGAGTGTTCCTCAGGTGTGGGGTTAAGCTGGGGGAGTGACGAAGACAAAACAGGCTCTGGGAATGGACAGAAAGCTGTCTGTGGCGACCCAGGCTCTCCCTTCCCAGGGAGCCGTGAGTGGGGAGGTGTGCACTGAGTTGCGTCTGGTGGGAGCCTCAGGCTCTAGCTGGGGCGCTGTTTGCTCATCCAGCAAGGTTAGAGTCAGCTCCCAGACGGGGAGCCGTGGTGTGAATCCCAGGTCTGAGCCTCGGGCCCCTTCACTGGTATCGTTTTTGTGGTGATAACCCAGGCCTTTGCTTTTCTAGGCAGCTCGGAAATACTGCCCCCATCATGTCGGCCATTACCTCGGCATGGATGTCCACGACACTCCGGACATGTCCCGCTCGCTGCCCCTCCAGCCCGGCATGGTGGTCACCATCGAGCCAGGTAAGAGCCCCTGCTGAGTCCCCGCTCTGTGTCAGTAAGCTTTGACCTTGAGCAGATGCGGCAGAGAAGGTGCTCAGACAGCATCTTCTCAGCATAGGAGAAGCAGCATCCTCTCCAAAGTACTTATCCATTTGTTTGTGTTAGTCCAGTTCTGGAAACCCGGCCCCTCCCCCATACTCCTAGATGTCACTCTAGAATTCATGTGTTTGTGTGTTTGTTGAGGCTGGACCAGGAACTTCGTAGGTTCAGGGAGCGCCTGGCGAGGGCCCTCCTCTCCCAGTGCAGGTTGGCACCGTCTCTGCCGCTCAAGGTCTCTTTATTCCATACAGCCGTGGGGTGCTCGTACATAGAAAGAGAGCACACAAACGTGGCAGGGAGGGGACGTGGAGTGTCCAAGAACATCTGCTCCCGAGCCTCTCCCTCTGGGGCTTTGAGCAGCTCATGTCACTTGAAGGCCTCTGTTTCCTCATCTCTGAGACTCAGGGGTTGGAATAGCCCCCTGCAGTCTCTCCTCATCACAGTCTCCGTGACATGATCCTCTTCGCCACACGCCCACTTTCTCAGCTGTCACCTCTGGTCTCAGAGAGGACCAACCAGGTCTGAGTGTTGGTGGCAGTTAGGGCTACGCTTGTCTATTGTGAGGAGGGCACTGGTAGGGGGCGAGCAGACCCCAGGCCTGCTGACTACACCCCTTAAGAAATCATTAAATAAGGGGGCACCATGGTGGCCCAGAGAATAAAGACCTTTGGCCTCAGGGGCTTCTGGCCAGTCCCATCCAGCTGCCCCCTCTGTCCCCTCCGTGGGCCGATGTCCTCCCACCCCGTGATTGCAGCTCTCGCAGAGGAGCAGCCATTGAAGACCCTGCCCTGCTTCTGAGCCAGGCTAGCTCTCCCCCAGGCCTAAGGGAAGGGGCTCGAGACTCTGGTTAGCAGCTGTTGTCTCCGGTACAGCCCAGGAAGGATTCCTACCAAGATCCAGAACTGGCAGTCATTGGTCCGTGTTGTCTGAGACACATCCTTGATGCCCTCCAAGGAGAAGAGGTGCCTGCAGAGATACCCCCTGGGGGAGCAGCTGGGGCTCATCCCCCGGGCATCTTTGTTCTCTGCACTGCGTAATGTCCAGTAAATGGGAATCTCCCCAGTGGGAGCCTGGGCCCCAGATATGTGGGGCTAGTGACAGATGTGTCACGCCTCCCTCATGAGGCTCCTTTATCGTGGACCTCAGTTCCTGGAGTGTCCCCTTCAGGTGTGGCAACCTGTCAATGGTCCCAGAGCCAGACCCTGCATCCCTTAGGCCCGTCACCACCCCTGGTAAGGCATGGGTCCTTGCTCAGGGGCGTCTTGGCTCCTCACAAGGAGAGGGCATCCAGGTGAGGCTTCAGCACCTGCTTTCGTGCACAGGGAGAGCAGCCAATGCTTCAGGTTTCTGCACATTTTTCTAAATCGCAGTGGAGGGAGGCAGGAACCTGTGGCATTTCATGGGGCATGGGCAGACTCCAGGAGTGGACCTGGGCAGTTTATCAGGCTAGTCGATTCTCCTGGGTGGATTTTCATCCTTATGGCTGCCCTTCCTTTGCTTTCTCTTCCTCAGTCTGATTTCTGCTGGATGATTTCAGGAGCAGATCAGCTTGTCCCCCTCTCCTTCGGAGAATGAACACAGCCAGACTAGTTAGTAGGCATGCAAGCCGGTGTCTGAGAAGCCCCCCTTTGTCCTTGCCTGGCCCACTCTGCGGCACTAGTTTGGCTAGACTGTGATAGTAATGAAGTCATCACCTGGCCCAGCATCCCGTTGGCCACTTGCCACCCTGCAGGCCGGCCTGCACTGTCAGGCCACTCCAAGTCAGCATTGTTCATCTTGGAAGTGACTGACCCTTTCCAAGTCATTACGTGGGCACTGGCTGTTCCTCCACCCTCCCTGATGTTGGGCTGGGGGCAGCACAGAATTGTCAAAGCAAAAATGGCTCCAGACTGAGCTGTGAATGCCGTGAGGTGGTCTGAGCCATTTCAGAAAACTCCAGGGACACCCTTCTGTTTGGGGAGATTCCCATGCATCCACTCAAATATAGTACCGCAGATATTATGGGATCATTCTCATCTCCCTTGGGGTTGTGGGCAGGGACTTTTGGGTTCCTCTGGCCAAGGAGGCTAGACCTGAACATCTTAAGAGTTTCCTGCTACCCGGGGACCCTAATCCCACCAGGACTGGCCCGTTAACCTCCAGAATTGGAAGGTCCATTTCCTAACAGATCAGTCAGTCAGTCAGTAAACATTGATTAAGAGCCTACCTTGTGCCAGGCACTCTAGATGTGAATCCTTATCTGGATTTCAGACAGATGGAGATGCTAGCTGAAATGGAGCTTAGATTCCTTCCTCCCCTTCTTCGCCTGACTTCTTACCCACCATTCCCTCTTTCAGCTAGTTAACTAACTCAGTTAAAAACAGTAAAGAGGTCCTCTACTCAGCTGAGAGACTAGGGGTGCTGATGTTGTATTTTGCCACAGCCAGGTTGGAGACTTACAGACTGACTTTCAGTATTTTCCCAGGTCTAGTTTCTTTTCAGGCCTTTCAGTCTTCTGATCCTGGATAAAGTTGGGTTCTGTGATAGACTGGGTCATACTCTTGAAGGGTTCGAGTCTGGCCTGTAGCCAGCCAGGTGGAAGGGAGAGCACATGGAGGGACAGAAGCAGGAAGGGACTCCAAGTATCCCAGCCTCCCTTTTGTGAGGCAGGACAGGGCCCCTTCGCCAGTCTCTGCACTCGTCCTGTTTGCCCACCGGAGCTGTACTTGGAGTCACGTCCTCCGCTCCTCACTGACACTTTCCCTCTGTTGTTTGGTGGTGTCCTGATTCATCAGCATGTCTTCCAGGTGAATAATAACTCCTACCACCACCTTGGTGTAGTTCTGCTACATAGAAGTGTTCATTGACATCTGCACGCACATATGTACTTACAGGCTTCTGGAGACCAATACATAGATAGGCCCATTCAGCAATATCCCAGAAAACTTCTTAAAGGTTTGTTTACTTCAGGAAAGATCCCTGAGAAGTTGTGTAAGCCAAGTTGTCATTGAATTAACCTTCCTGGGCTGACTCGTGCCTTTCCCCTCTGGCTCTGCGAGCTGTCGTGTGCCCCTCTCTTCGAGGGCCACAAGCTGAAATGCCGGCACTCGGACTCGTCTGCCACCTTTCCATCGGCTCAATCAGGCCCCCGCTTATGCCTCTCAGAGGAGGACGCTGTGGATTTCATGGGTAGCTCCTCCCGCACCTGAAAGTCCTGGAGATGTCAGTGGCCACGTTGGCCTTTGCAGCCAACTTCTGCCTCGGTTAAAAACGCGCATCTTCGATCTTGATCTGAGAGTTCTATTTACCGTAGGTTTTCCTCCACACTTGACCCGCACCCACACAGTAGGCCGCTGCAGCATTAGGCTCTGCTGAGCCCCAAAGAACCCAGGCCCAGTCATGCCGGCCCACTAGGCTCCTTCCTCTGAAGAGAGGCCGCCTTCTAAATGAGGTGCTGAGTGGATTCCCTGGGAGCTTTGCCTTCCTAGCTTACCAGAGAAGCCAGTCTGTTTCCAGGAACGATAGCTCCCCCATTCCTTCAACCCACCATCAGAACTCTCGATCAAGCGCTGCATCCCTGCGAAAAGGATGGGATTTCTCAGCTCTCTGTTCTGGTCTCTGAGAAGCAAAGGGACTTGAGCGCCGTGGCCGGCACTCCTGGGCAGGGCTGCTTTTCCTGGAGCCAGACTGTTGGGCACTTTGCAGGTGCTGTATCATTCGGGCCTCTCAACAGCTCTCGGAGGTAAATACTATGGTTAGCCCCCTTTGAGGAAACTAAGGCAGACAGAAGTGAAGTGACTTATCCACGATCACATAGCTAGTAAGGGTCTGAGACTGGGCTTGAACTCGGGTCTTCCTCATGCCAGGCCTAGTGCTTTATCTCCTGTGCTGCCCGGCTGAAGAAAGGGGCCTGGTCTGGCCAGACCAGACTGCATCACTCTTATACTCTTTTGTTAACATAATATGATTGTCTTTCTCGACTTCTTCTTTTACTATTCAGCAATGAGTATCTATCAAGTCTCCTTATATTGTGGTTTTTGTTGATTAGTCATTTTCAGTCATGTCTAACTCTTTGTGGTCCCATTGGGGGTTTTCTTAGCAAAGATACGGGAATGGTTTGCCATTTCCTTCTCCAGCTCATTTTACAGATGAGGAAACTGAGGCAAACAGGGTGAACTGACTTGCCCAGGGTCATAAAGCTAGTATCGGAGGTCAAATTGAAGTCAAGTCTTCCTAACTCCAGGCAAGTCACTCTATCCACTGCACCACCCAGCTGCCTTTTGTTGTTCGAGACTCAGAGAATTATTTATAGAACCCTATCAGTCTGATATTAAACTGAAAGCCTCACTGAAGTCTTCCATTTTATGTAAATTTCAGAAAACGCTATTACAGAGCCATAGGATCAGATAGCGAGAAATTGGGGTTGTCCTCCTCCTTCCATCCCGGCACTTAGGAAACACCATGGCTGCCCCCCCCCTTTCAGAGGCCCCCGAGCTGTTGGGCATGTCCTCCTGTCCTCAGATGCAGCACCTCCTCAGGCACCCTGTGGGACTGCCCAGCTTTCTTTTGCCTCTTGACATTTCCCTGTGCTTTCTCATATGCCTCGGAGAAAGGTGTGATTGTCTAATGGGTCACCTGATGTGGCTGATGCCGTGATGTTGGGAGTGAAATCTGGGGTGCTGCCGAGGCTGCGGGTACTGTCTCTAGCTCACAGAGCAGCGACCTCCACCTCCAGCTGCTCCTGTCGTAGATTCCAAATGTGTCAGTTATGAAATCACAGAGACCGGAGCTGGAATGGATCCGAGCCCAGTGGATCCAGCCTTGTGCTGGCCTCTTGGCCTTGGACCACTATGGTCCTGTCTTGTTTGTGGCGTTTCAGAAGCCAAGCTCCTCCCACAATGCCTGGCCTGGCCTTCATTGTGCCCCATGTCATGGATCCCAGGGGCTTCCAGGGAGGTGTGCTGGTGAATTTTCGTTTGCTTCATGTTTGCCTGATTATCCCACTGGGGATCTCCCCTTAAGGCCACGGAAAGGAAAATTTCAAAGCTGTCTCGCATGGAAAATTTTCCATGGCTTGCCTCCTCTGTGAGGTAGTGGAGCTGAGACCCTTGGATTCAGACCCTGCGCCAGATCCTCCTGGTCTCTTTTCTCCCGTAGTCAGCCCATTGAAACGTTATTTCACAGGTAAAGTCAACTTCTTGGTTCCTGGTGGTGCATTCTCACCCTCAGATTCTCTGCCTCAGTGACATCCTTACAAATGTCCACTGGTCAGACCTGGTGAGCCTGTTTAATGGGCAGAGGTGAGGAACAGAGTTGAGAATAGAGATGCAGGAAGTAGGACTGTCTTGCCCTGGTCCTTTCTGGTTCATGCCATGCCTTTGCTTCCAGGGTCAGAAGGAGCATAGCTAAGCCAAGACCACAGCAGTATTTGTTCTCCAGGGAAGGAGGCGGCAAGACTGGGGGGCAGCATTGTTATTCTCAAGCTTTTCTTTTGTTCTTCCTCCCTCCACCCCCTCCCCAGTGAAAAGAAGTAAAAAACCAAACCAGCCCTTGGAACAAGTAAGCACAGGCCAGCCAAACTCCATGTTGGCCATGTCCAAAATCTGTTTTAGTCCTGAATCCATCAGCCTCTGTCACCCGAGTCTGTCAACCCTCTGTCAGACAGAGGGAATGTGCTTCATTATGAGACCCCTGGAATTGGGGGTGGAGTGCCCAAGGCCTTCCGTCACCTCCATTTTTACAGATTGCTGTCAGGGGAAGCCTTCTCCTCCTGGTACTGTTTGCTTTGCTCCGCATCAGTTCATGTGGGTCTTCCCACTGATATACCATCATGTTCCCTTTCCTCACATGCACAGTCATTTGTCCAGCCATGCCCTGCCCCCATTCTGTTGATATGATGAGCTTCTATATTTTTGTGCATAGAGGATTTTTTCCTCGTTGGTATAGGCCTAGCAGTGGTTATTACTGGACCAGAGGGGATGTGCAGTTTAGTAACTTTGGGGGCCCAGTTCTGAACTGCTTTCCAGAACAGCTGGACCATTGATCCCACAGCTGTGGGTGCAGTTAATGTGCCAGTCTGATGGATGTGACGTAGGTGCAACCTCAGAGCTGCTTGAATTTGCCTTTCTCTCATTTTTAGTGACTTGGAGTATTTCTCCATACAGCTATAAGGAGCTTGGATTTCTTCCATCTAAAGACCCTTTGAAAAGTTGTCCTGTCCTGTCTCCTCTTCTCCTGGGTGGTCACCATGCCCTTCCCCTTTCTTCTGTTCCCAGGCATCTATGTTCC
Source organism: Vombatus ursinus (assembly GCF_900497805.2). NCBI lineage: Eukaryota > Metazoa > Chordata > Mammalia > Diprotodontia > Vombatidae > Vombatus > Vombatus ursinus. The sequence goes on along the minus strand of NW_020943070.1, from coordinate 1,059,260 downwards.
CGAAGATGACTGTGACGCCTCTGAGAGGTTCCGAGGTCTCGGCGTGCGCATTGAGGATGACGTGGTGGTGACGGAGGACTTGCCACTCATCCTGTCTGCCGATTGCCCTAAAGAGATGCACCACGTTGAGCGCATCTGTGACCGGGGTTCTTGACCTGTGCGCCTGGGTAGACCTGTGCGGCTCAAGGATCCTCCGTGGTTGTGCATATACATATATTCTTGAGTACATGTTTATGCATGTATATGTATATGCATACATGTATACATGTATGTGTGTGTATATAGATATATATCTATATATGTACACACACATACGTATTGGTATATACTTCCTTATTTGGGAGTCGGGGAGAGTCTTTATGCAGACATTTTCCTTTTATACTTGGGAAGCCTGAAGAGGGAATTATTCAGCTATACGTGAACATAGCTCCGGGAAGAGGAGGAATCATCTACACACTCAGTAGTGACTTAGGCCAGCTCGAGGTTTAAAGGTAAAGGGTGGGTGAGGTGTACCCATAGCTTTAATTAGTAAATCGTTTATTGTCAAAAGCAGAAAAAAGATGCCCATGTCCTGCCCTCCCAGTTCAGCCCTCTGTGTTCCTGCTTCCAGGGACTCCATGGCTAAGGCTTCCGTGTAATGTGTTTTTTGAGTGTTCACCATCTGACCCTGCCCTAGAGGCCACCAGTCATTGACGTAGAGATCAGGCCCTTGGCGTCTCCTTCCTCTCTCCTCTTCCTCTCTCCCATGGGTCTTCAGCTGAGGGCATGGGGCCTGACGCCTGTTGTTGCCCGCAGTTCACACCCAGAAGCCCTCAGCTGGCCACTTTATTTGCCTGACTTTGGTGGACTGGCTGGTGAAGCTACAACCTCAGTGCACGTGAAGGCTCAGAGTAGGGCAGGAGAGGCGCTTGGTTCTGGACAGACCCTGAAAAGCCGCAGCCTCCCTCCCCTTCTCATGCCTTCCTCATGCAGGGTTAGCTCTGCCTGTGTTTCCCATTCCTTGGTCAAGCTGCCTCTCTTCCCTGGCCGATTATCAAGTGATGGGACCGGCCTCCTTCCTGAGGCTGCAGCGTAGGGGGAGACTCACTGTCTCTCCCACCATTTGCTGCAGGGCAGTGCTAATGCCGGTAAAGCCTCTGATGAGCCTTCAGCTGTCCTGGCTCCTGTCGAGGCACACCCAGCTCTGGCCTTGGTGCTGGGGCCCGGCAAGGGAGGAAGCATTGGGAAAGGGTTAAGAGTCAGTTCAAAAATCAAAGCCCGAGCTTCAGAAAGTGCCAGTAAGAGGGCCATGGGATTGTTTAATAAACACGTCAGGGCAGCGAGCTTGAGAAGTGACACCCTTCTTGGAGTGCTGGAAGGGTGCCTATCTGATAGGACTGCAGAGAGATACGGAGGAAGCCAAGGGCGGGCGCTCCATCAGGAGGCAAGGATAATGTTACAAAGCCAAAGTGTTACAAATTATATCCGGGCTGCCCTTCCCCCCACCCCCTCTGAGATGGGGCCCATGGTGGCTGGACAGCTGGAGCAGGTGTCCACAAGGAGGCCCAGAGAGCCGAGATGTCCCTTTACAGCCCTGACGCACGCACATACACTCCCTCACCCGGGCCCCAACTTGGGTCTCCCATTGCCCATTTTAAGTGTAGAAAATGAGACGAGCAAGGCAGAAGGGCTTCTTTTGCTCAGGGTCCTTGAATAAAAGATTGCCTTTTCTTTCTACATAGCATTCCTTGTGAAAGAACACATAGTAACAAGTCTTCCACTTTCTAGCTAAGAAACCAGCCAGTTTTGGGCTGAACGCTTGCTTGCATTTGACTCTTTATCTCTTCCTTCCCCCAAAAAGAAACTTTCAAGTCACTGGGGACTTGCATCTGGGCCCTAGAGCCTCAAGTGTGCCTTGTAGCAGATTTGGGGGGGAGTGCTGCTGGGCCATTGTTCAGTCCCCGAATCCCAACCAAATCCTCCTGGATACTTGACCTGAACAACCGGTGCTCCCGAGGTCAGAGTCCCAAGCACAATCACCTCGAAGGCTTTTATAAAAGAGGTGTCTGGCTCACTAGGTTTGGGAATTGGAAAGTGGACAGTTCTACCCAGGGTACGGCCTCAGTGCACCCCAGAAAGATTTATCCTCCAGCCAGAAAAGCATCCCATCCTTTCAACGCCCACCTACACCCCCAGCGTGCAGACTTGATTGGGCAGTGACAAGAAAGAAGCTCAGTTCTATTTTCTGCTCTTTCTTCTTTCCCAAGTGGAGGTTGAGGAAAGTTTGAAGAACAATGCATAGACATGGAAAGTTGTTATCTCGAGGTGGCTGTTGCTGCTTGTGTTTGTTCATATCAAGAAAGAACCTTGGCTTGTTTCTGGGTGAAGAGAGGGGAAGGCAGCAGCCTCGTTGTTGAGGCGTCGCCGTTGGGTGGGCACCCTTTATAATGTGTCTGATCTCCAAGCACCATGTTTGGCATTTATTCTAGAAAGTGCTGAAAGGGAAGGACTCTTTGTGTCACACAGCCTCCCCTCTTCACTGAGAGCAGGGGTCGTTTTAAGATGTTTCAGAACCTATCTTCAGAGCAGCTTGGTGAGCCCCTCAGGGAGTTAGGATCTCCTCGGCTCTAACCACAGATAGCTCCTCTGCTTTTCCCATGGGAGCAGAAAGAAGGGCCAGCAATAACAAAGAGGAAATCAGAAGAGGGGGTGGGATTTGGGGGGCTTTTGGATTTGGGTCTTCATTTCCGCCATTTAAACAGTGTTAAAGTCAGACTGGGGCCGACAAAGCCTGTGGCTTGAGGGTGGCGTCCCTTTAAGCTGATAACTGCTCTGGTGCTGGTCTAGGCCCATCCGTAACTGGAACAGGAGAGAAAGGTTGGCTCACAAATACCTCATGCATCCCTTGGGGGAAGACTCGTGTCTCTTCTCTTCTTCCAAGGCCCTTCCCAAGTTCACAGAACGGCTGGGTGTTCCTGACTACCCTCTTGCTTCCTGCCCCCATGGGGAAATCATGGCAGATTCATGGTGGGGAATAGCATTGGTCTACTCACGGGGTAGCTGATCTCAGCCAGCATTCTGACAGTTTTGTGAACTTGCTGTATGTGCTATGAATATTGAATTTGGACAAAATGCTGTTACTTTGTAAAGACTTGCCTGCCAAGATATCAGGTATTTCCCAACAAGGGAAAAAAATTGTTACTAGTGTTTAAAAAATAAACTGCAATATACTATCTGTTGCTTCTGGCCTCATTGTCACGTTTTAGAAGCCAAAGGTTTCTTCTGGTGTTAAAGGGGTAAGTAATTCCTTTTTCACAAAGCACTCATTAGCTCAGGGATCCATTGAGCAGCAAGTAACCATCATTAAATTACCTGCTGTGTGGCAAACAGTGTTCTAGGCGTGGTACAGACCCCATCCTCAGGCTAATGGGGGAAAAGCACAACATGTAAGGAGTGAGGGGAGGGTGGCAGGGCTGGATCCGTGTCTAAAGGCAGTGCCTATACTAAACAACACCGATATGGGGCATGGGACCCACCTGGGTGACCCCTGGGCAAGCTGCTTCACATTCCTTGGCTCCAGATTTCTCTAAAATTTGGGGTTTGGATGAGATGATCTCAGAGGTTCCTTGCAACTCTTGATTTTATGGGCCTAGACCAGGAGTGGGGATCCTGCGGCCTGGAGGCCACATGTGGCCCTCTAGGGCCTGAAGTGTGGCCCTTTGACAATCCAAACTTCACAGAACAAATCCCCTTTATAAAAGGATTCGTTCTGTCAAACTTGGATTCAGTCAAAGGGCTGCACTTGAGGACCTAGAAGGCCACATGTAACCTCGAGGCTGCAGGTTCCCCACCCCTTCCTAGTCTATGAAAAACTGGCCACAGGGAAGATCATTTTCACTTGGTAGGATGGGGTCAGAGAAGGTTCCTGAATGAGGTGGCTTCTGACTTAGGCACTGAAGCGGGGAGGAGGGCTGTAGTCCTTTCCAGACCTGAGAGAGGAGTTAGCCGATTCATGGAAGCAGGAAGCCGGAGGGTGGACAAGGATTCCCATTTAACTGGAATACAGAGCATGCGTCATAAGCTTTCCAGGGAAATTCCTTTAGAGGCAAAGGCAAGATCTCTGAGCTGACGACTGATAAGTAAGAGGCGCCCTGCCATAGTAGGTAGAAAGCCAGCCTTTGAATCAGGTAGAGACCTGGGTTCAGGTCCCACTTCTTGACTCATATGGCATGACTAGGAAAATCTGTCCATCACTGTCTATGGCTCCCCAACCTTCCTTCTTAGAGGGAGAGAGAGAGCGCTACCTAAATCATGGAAAGCACGGAAATTGTCAGGTGCAGCTATTTTCAACCAAACCCCAAGGGGTTTTCAAAAAGAAGGTGGAGAGTGGAAAGAGCTCTAGGCTTCGGGCTAGGAGTCAAGGAGACCTGGGTTTTAGGCCAGGCTCTGTTATTCTCTGGTTTGTATGACCTTGAGCAGTTCACTTCTTGAGGGACCTACATGCCCCTCTTTGAAAGCAGGGCATGGAACAACAGCATCTCTAAGGCTCCTTCCCATCCCAACATTTCTTGATAATATGAAATGCCACTGCTTTTTTTGCCTCCACCCCCACCAAAAGAAATCGTCATAATGGAGTAGAAAGAGCTATCTCGTCTGACTGCTAACCTCTGAATGAATCATGTCTACAAAAGCCCCAATCGACACATGGCCCCATGGAGCCTTTGTCAGAAGACCTCCAAAGAAGTAGCCCCCTCTGCTTTTGCCACACTCTCATCACAGAGTTTCCCTTGATGCAGTCAGAATCTGCCTCTGTAACAATACCCCAGGGTCTACTGCCTCTCTGGGGCCAGGCAGAACAAATAATCCTTCATCCCCAACTCAAACACTTGAAGACAAGGAGGCTTTATCTTCTCCAAACCAAACATGGCCAGTTCCTTCAGTGATGCTCAGATGGTTCAACCTGAGCACCCTCTTAACCTGTCCTAAAAGGTGGCCTCATTCCCACTCTACCCTTCAGGTGAACATAATAACCAGGGTTATGTCCTGACCAGGGCAGGATACAGGGAAACCCTCCCCTTCCCTCATCGCAGTATTTGGCTTTTAGTTCATCCTAAGAGGAAATCAGTATTTGGGGTCGTGATTTTAGCTCCTGCTTGGATAAGGAAAAATGATCTTAAAACTTGGGCCACCAAAAGCTCGTTGGATCAGCACAGCATATGTAGTACAGACTCAGTATCTCTGCAAGGCTGGGCTTGCCCCGTGACAGCTCTGTTTTTGTCCAATACGGGCACGAGAGCAATGAGTGAGATGAGGAAATGAAGAGCAAGCCTCTCATCTGAGTGCCTCTCAGAGAGTGGCCGCTGCAGGGCCCTCACAGTCCACTGCTGTCCCATTTCTTGAGAACAGACTTCAATCTATGAAAGCCACTTGTGGAGAGTGAGCCTAATGAATCTTGTACCTCTGAGGACCCGACTTCAAAACCCTGCTCTGACTGCCCTGGAACTTGGTTCCTTCATCTGTAAAATGAGGGGGCTAGACCAGAGAAGGCCTCTGAGTCATGAGTTTACCATCAGGGTTCAAACTTGTTAGAGTTGAGGAGTCTGGTCAAGGTGAACCCTGAAAAACACTTGGAAATGGCCCGGGTGGGAAAGGCAAGTAGAATCAATTATGAATTAGAAATTTACAATAGAGTGATAGTAGGTTAGCAGGTTAATGTGGCTTTCAGAAGGAAAGAATGAATGAAGTATTTAAGTGCTTTGTGCTAATAAGCTCTGCGAATACAAGGAATGACCAAGCATGGAAACCTGTCAGGAGCCACAAGGAAACTGAAATATAGCTTATAAAAAATTTTTAAGAAAAATATCATATCTCTTACTAGCAGTGTGACCCTGGGCAAGTCACTTAATCCCAATTGCCTAAAAACAAACAAACCAGAAAAAAAAAGAAAAAAAGAAAAATATCATATCTCTGGTCCAATGGCGTTTTGGGACGGCGTAAAGATTGGACTTTGTGGTACGCACTTCTTTGCAGAGAGTTCCTGGCACGCAGTAAATACTTAATAACTGCTCTATCTCTAATATGCACCATCTATATCTACTTACCTGTAGAGCAGGGGTGGAGAACCTTGGGCTTTGAGGCCACATGTGGCCCTCTAGGTCCTCAAGTGCAGTCTTTTGATTGAATCCAAACTGTTTGGTCAGTCAAAAGGCCGCACCCAAGGACCTAGAAGGCCTCAGGGCCACAGGTTCCCCACCCCTGCTATAGACCTATCTCTGTTTTTTTAAAAAGAGCCTGGAAAAGACCTGTTCTGTTTAGTCTCAGAAAGGAGGTTCTAGATCTCACTTCTCAACTCTGAATGTCCAAAAAACAGGCATCCAGCTACAGGGACCTGGCTTTCCCTTGGCCTCGAGCCTTTCAAGCCTGCTGGGAGGAGGTTGTCATGGGTCATCATAGCCTCCCGGAGCACCTGCCCACTTCAGCAGGGCACAGTTCTTTCACCTGGCAGTTGAGGAAGGTGGTGACTAACCAAAAGCAGCATTTCCCAGGCTAGGGGAGAGAATGAAGCTGGAGGGGAAAGGCTGAATTTGGAATTAGAAAGTGGGCAATTGATCCTGATTCTGCTACCTTTCCTTCTCTGGGCCTCAGTTTCCTCTGTAAAATGAGTGCAGTGGGCCAGAGAGAGTCTTATCAAGGGGTCACAGATTTAGAGCCTCAAATTTCAAAGAATCACAGTTTCTGGGTTGGAAAGGACCTGAGAGCCAGCTAGACAGTGGACAGAGAGCCTCCTCTCCCCAAAGGGCCCCTTCCTGCACAGCCTTTGCTTGAAGACCTCCACAGAGAGGGAGGGGAGGGAGGGGGCCCATCGCCTCTAGAGCTAAAAGAAAAAGCCTAGAGAAGAAGAGGAAGGGCCAGTTGTCAAGGAATAGATTTTTGTATCCGGAAGATTGGGGAGGGGGGAGGCGGGGAGTGACCGGCAACGCTGTTGGCTCTAGTGGAAGATGAAAAGGAGAAATTGTTGAGATGTGGGGACCCCCGAGGGATATGGGGGCTTTGTGGAGATTTGGGGTGGGGATCCACAGGAAACCGTGAGGAGATTCAAGGACCCTGAGAAGACGCTTGAGGGTTGTGACAGTTGGGGGAAGCTTCGGGAAATGTAGCGAGGTCCCCAAAAAGGAGGTATGATCTTGGAGATATTGGGGGGCAGTATCAAGGGGAGTGCCGAAGGAAGACTGGGGGATCAGAGAGGGGACAGCAGGGTCCTTTAGAAGGAGTATAGAGGAGACCCAGGATGAAGACCTGATCTTACGGGATGGGATGTATGGGGGTGAGGGAGGAAACTGGAGATTTGGGGCCCCTGAGAGAAGTCTTGAGGGTTCTTTGGAGGAGAACTCCTCTCATCTGGGAGAAGACGTGGGCTTGGAGAATGGGGATATGGGGGGTGGGGGGGTGTTAAAGGGGGGACACTGAAGATTCAGGCACCCAGAGAGAGCCTATGAGGGTGCTGTGGGGAATTAGGGGGACCTCAGATCTCGGCGGGTGTGGGGAGGTAGTTCGGGAATGCTGGGGATCGGGGGACGCTGGGGTTGTGGGGAGCCCTGGAGAGAATGGGAGGCGGGAGGGGGGGATGCGTTGCGTAGGTGGAGGTGCCTTACGTGTGCACGTGCGTGGGTACGTGTCTGCAAGTGCGTACTCGGTCCGGGGCGGGTGGTGGGGTGGGGCGCACGGGCCGGGCTGCCCCCCCCCAACCTCACGCCAGACCAGGGGGCTGTGGCGCAGCACACCCGCGGGGACCCTGTGGCTCCCAGGGATGAGGGGCTGCGTATGGGGGGGCCCGGAGCCTCCTGGGGATCAGCGCGGGGGGAAGGAGGTGGGGAGGGGCAGTCTTTTCAGTTTCAGCTGGGCTTACTCGGCCCCTCCCTGTCCGGCCCCGCCCCCTCTGGGGGTTGAGCAACCCCAGTGACAACCTGGGGAGACCAGGGTGGGGGGGAGGAAGCCCTACTAGCGCCTTTAAGGGGCGTGGCCAGAAGCCACGCCCCGGAGCCTCCGTACTGCGGGAGGGGCGGGGCTGGAGAGGGAGGAGGTCGGAGGCGGGAGGGGGGGAGGCGTGCGCCGCCGCGCAGGCGCAGTGAGCGCGCGACGGGCACTCGCTTTCCAAAATGGCGGCGGCGATGGATGTGGACACCCCCAGTGGCACCAACAGCGGCGCCGGCAAGAAGCGCTTTGAAGTGAAAAAGGTCGGGCCTGCCCGGCGCCTCCCTCAGAGGGGCCGGCGGGGCGCGGGTCCGCTTGCAGGGCCGAGCTGGGGACTGCTGGGCTGGGGGCCCCCCGCTCCCCGGCGTTGCTGGGGTACCCGGTTCTCCACAGGAGGACGGAAGTGGGCGGGATTTCGGCGGGGATGGGCACGGCCGCGGCCCAATGGGCGCAGGCGAGGCTGCCCGGCGAGGAAGCGGGACGGGCCAATGGGCGCGGCCGTTGTTGAGAGTCCGGCGGGCTGCGGCTCCTGCGCCCCTGCCGGGAGCCTGAACTGTCATTGGGGGAGGCGGCGGCGGCGGCGGCGGCGCGGCAGGGTGGGGCGGGGGTGGGGCCGGATCTGCCCCGCCCAGGCCAGCCCCTCCCCGCCTCCCGAGCCGAACCCGGGGTCTCGTGACGCCTTGGGGGCTGCCCCACCCTCTCGTCTGCTCCCTCTCGGAGGCGGGATGGGGGGGGCGTCGGCTGGCTTTCACCCCCACCGCCCCTGCCTTTGCTTTGTCCCGCGGCTCCTCCCAGGCTCCTTGTTCCTGTGGGTTTGCCCCTAAGAACTCGAGCCCCAGCCCCCTGAAGTTGAAAGGGGGGGGGGACGTGGAGGAGAGGGTGGCGGTCACAGTGGACCTCAGGTCATTTCCTCCTAAAGGAATCGCTGTGGAGGAGGGGCGGGATTGAGAGGTTTACAAACACCTCCTTCCAGTTAGACTTTGGGGGCCCTTTCATAAAGTGCAAGAAATGAAGACATCAAAAATGAGGGGAGCGTAGCAGAACCCCACCTGGGAGGTACCTGCCTCTGGTCCAGCTGCTGCTGCAGTGCCGAATTCTAAAGCCACGGCTATATTGAAAAACAAAACTGGGGCCCCCTCACCCCCCTGGGGTGGGGGCAGGAGGTTATCTGAGACGCAGGGGCACCAAGTTAGCTGGGCAGGAAGAGGCAGTTGGGCTAGAATTGCTTGCACCCCGCTTGTGACCCCTGTATTGGTGCCGGCTAGCGTCCTTCATTCCTTGAGACTTAGAAGATTTAGAAACGATGACCTGGTCAGTTACCAAGCCCCGCTTATCCCAGGATTTTATCGCAGGATTACCCATTTCGTGAGCCCGTGGCCATCTTATCCTAGTTCATGCTCTGCTTGGCAGTTTCTATAGATGGCCTCTCAGCTTTGTCATTTGGGAAGAGGGCTTCCCAAGCTCCCCCATGGGAGATCCATTCCTGGGGGACTTGGAGCCCCTGGGGGATGGAGGTGCTTACTGTAGCTAAAATAGAGGCTTCACTTAAGTTCCTCTTGCAGAGAAAGAATCAAGGCTGCCCATCACGAAGCTCCCTAGTCACCTGGGGAAATTAATTGAGAAATGGTTCATTATTCCTTGGCTCAGCGTATTTCAGCCTTTCGGAGAGTTGACAGGGGGTAGTCGTGTCCAAATGGACCCCTTTGATTTAAACAAGGGTAACTTTCGTCACATAGACACTCTTCCCACTTCGTGATCCCTTTGGCTGAAGAAATGATATAGCTGCAGTTTGGTGCAGAAAGATGGATGTTTTGCTTGTAAGAATTCTGCAGCAAGTGTGCATTGTTCTCCCCTTTCTCTCTTTGCAGTGGAATGCAGTGGCCCTCTGGGCCTGGGATATTGTAGTTGACAACTGTGCCATCTGCAGGAACCACATTATGGACCTTTGTAAGTCATTGGGGGAGGGGATCAAAAGGAGAAAGTGGCCTGGCTGGTGGCCGGCCAAGTTGGACTCCTTTTCTTCACAGTGATTTCAAGAGAAGAGTGCTACATCTAGGTTGTGCACCTTTTAAAGCCATTTTTACCCTTGACTTGGGGGCGGGGCTGACTGAAAATAAATCCATTGACATGGAAGGGTGGAAAGGCCACACTTCCTAATGAATGGTAGAGAGGCACTATTGACTTTCTTTATAATCTCTGCTGTCCTGCCCAGGCACAAAAAGGCAGAAAGAAATAGTGAAAGGAAAAATAAAGTCATAAAATGCTCCTTCACGGCCATTGTTTGGTGGGCACGGGTCGAAGGGATGGTCAGGAGACTAAGGGGAAACACTTGTCTGTGTCTCCGTCGTGAATTTCAGATTCCCAATCAAATAGCTCAGAGGGAATTGTATTTACATCTTCATATGCCACATGGGAAACAGCGGCTGCTCAACACATGCTGTTGAATGGCTGTCCTTTTAGTAATAGGACAAGGAAATCAACCAGGAACACTTTAAAAAGCCGATCTCGAGGAGTTAGTGTGCAAAAATGGTTTGTTTTGTAATCAGCAATTAGGCCAAGAAACCTACAAACGCCCAAATTTAGTTCTTTATTTTTGAAATAGCTTCAGGGAACTGTGATATATTTTCATGATTAAATTATCGGCCAGGGAGAATAGTCTGTAATCATAGCTACATTTTCTAAATTAAAAAATAAAACTCATTGGTTTCTGGTGGGAAGTAATCTTGGCTCTTAGGATTTTGTAGTGTATTGATTGGTTGTTGGATAGACTGTCTTTCTTTTAGGTAGGACCTTTTTGTTTATCTGTGGCTGTGAGGCTTTTTTAAAGGGAGAAAGGAATCGGCGGGTGTTTCTCTTTCACACACAGGCAAATTCCAAGAAATTGCAAATACATGCATATATATTATGTGTGTGTTGCATGTATATTTGAAAGATGCCGATCACAGAAGAACATATGTGCAACCTTCAATGTGTGTGGGTGTGGTCTTTGATTACAGCAATGCCAGTATCTGTGCATTGCTAGTTTCATTGGTCCTTGCCCAGAAGTAAGAGGATCAGACGTGGGTTTGGTCTCATGTAAAAGTTGTTTAAAATTTCGTGCTCATTTCCCATTGTTTTCCCAAATAACTCTGCATTTTAAAAATGAGCGTTAGTTCCTATCAGAGAGCCAGCCTAGCAGCACGCCTTACTGTGTCCGTGTTTGCTGTCTTTCCTTACGGGTTTTCTCTTAAACCTTGAATGAATACAGACCTCTAAGAATGAGGCTTCTCCGAGATTCTCCTGAACGTATATTCATCGTCAGTTTGGGCGCTGTATGGAAGTTGTACAGTAATGGGTTAGAAAGAGCTTACCTGCCGATGTCTGATCTTCTAAGGTTCTCAGAAAACTTTTGAGCTGTCAAGGTTGCCCTCCCTTTTCCAAAGTAATTGGATTCTAGTTTGACCAAACCATTCTCTAGGAAAGAGTCTCTCCTCGCTTTCTTACCAGCTTCATCTGAAGCCAGCATGTACCCCACCAAACATTGGAGTCCAGTGTTAGTGCAGACAGGCTTAGACTGAAGGATCGGAGGATCCTAGGATGCTGACCCAGACATGTCTGATAGCGGTTCTTAGTATGTCACATGCTGGGCAGCACCTTTTGAGAATGCCCGGTGCGCTTGGGCTCATGTATGCTCTTCAAGCCTGCTGATCACCATGAATGTTTTCTCAGAAGAAAGGCCTTACAGAAGATTCAGGCTGGCCTTTGCTCTGTCAGTAGTAAGTGGTCTCTTCCAGAAATCAGTGGACACTGGAGAGATGGGTTCATGTCAGGCAGAGGCGTCTGCCTTCACTGGACTGAGAGCCAGATAGCTCAGTACGAACTTTACGTGGCTTCCATTGTCCTCTTCCGATTTAACTTGGGCTCACGGGAAGCAAAATTTGGTTATCTCTTTTTGGTCCTCAGCCTCTTTTTGCCATATTTCCAGTTCCTTAGTGACCTCTCCTCAGCTGCCCACTGCTGTCCTGCTAGCCATTCTTTCCTGTTTAGTAAGACCAAAAGAGGATCTCTTCTCATTTCCACACCACTGCACCTGGATTCTCATAGGGTCTTGGTAAATACTGGCTGACTGGTTCCATTGAATGTACTTCCCTGAAGTCCATCCTGTGGGCTTGTACTCCACCCAGCCATTTTCGATCTTCTCTCCCTGGCTCTCACTGGCCTCTCCAAGTCCGTATCTCTCCTCCAAAGCTTGGTTGAGGGATTCCCCCCCCCCAGCCCTTCCCAGATTCCTCCCCACTTTCCACAGCTTTTTCTTGAGCACTCGGCCTGATCCAAACGTCCAAGCCCCAAAATCCCTTCATTTCCTGCTTGTATTATACCTCTACGATTGTGTTGTATTACCTGGTGGAATGTAAGGTCCTCGAGAGCAGGGCCTGTCTGGGTTTGGGCTTTTCATCCAACACTAGCTTATTAGCCAGCCTGATGCCAACATGCAGTTGGCAAATATTGGCCGAATTCAGTTGACTCACGAGTTGTGAAATGAAGGGCTTTTTCCTCATTAAAGGAATTTTAGACTTGGATCAGAAAAAGGGGGAGAGTTGGTGTGTGGGGGAGACAGGCAGGGAGCCCCAGAAATCACACGAGGACGACTTGACAGACATTAAGGGTAAATGTCATGGCTTGTTAAAGTGATTGGGGAAGGGGAAGGGTTTGCTCCCTCCCAACCAGGTGCTTTCATGTTCCCCAGGAAAGGACCGACCTGGCCGAGGCTGGTGATTGCCTGGTCCTGGACACTTCTTTTGACAGACAGAGCCTGTGCCAGTCTGCAGGACGAGGTCTTCCTCAGGATCATTTCTTTTGTTGGCCCCTGACTTGACCCAAGGCAGGCACTGGATTCATCTAAACTTGACCTGGCCTTTCTTCTCTATCCCCAAACTGTCAAATACAGGTTTTATGTTTTCTCACACATTTGATATTTTTTTAATTTTTAATTTCGTAACCCTCTTCATCTGACATCCTGGTGCCCACCCCTGTGCCACCTCTGTTATTTCAGGAAGTTTCTGACCAAGAAAGGCCATCATTGAAATCAGGCTCTTCGTGAGTAATGATGCTGATCGTATTTAACCAGTGTATTTCTGCAAATATTTAGTGAGTCTCTGTTCTGTACAGAACATTGTGCTAGATCCTGCCAAACTAGAAAGCTTTCCACCTTTGGAGAAAAGCCAGTTACGTCCTGGTCCTCACACTTAGGCTCTGAAATTGTTACCCTCCTCATAGTTCTCTCCTTTGGCTAGATTTTTATCCTCTAGTTAAGTCGTCCCTCCATCACGAAATGAACTTGTCCTTGAGACCCTGTGTGGTCATTTGCCGTCCCCAGCAGACAAGCAGTAGCTTTAGGCCTTCATTTAGGTCAGCCAGTGGGAATGAATGCTAGACAAAGAGTGGGTCCACGAGTGGGAAACCAAAGTTCTGCTTTAGGTGGGGGCCCTCTGTTAAACATATCCCTCAAGGAACTTCTGGGGGCCTTCCATCTGCTTTCAGTGGTTATAACTTTTGTTTGTGGTTCTGTTTTTAAAGGACAAGCTACTGCAAAGTTTACATGTAAGACAGTTGAATTCTACAAACATTGAGTGCTTCTGTGTAAAGCAGTGTTCAAACGAGGTGGATGATACTCAGGCCCTGACCTCAAGGAGTTTGTGATCTCATGGGCCCAAACAAATGTACCCAAATAGCTTGAATACAAATTGGAGCATGAGAAGGCCAAAGAAATCATGAGATGCTGCAAGAAATCTGAGGGAAAAGACGTGGCTTTTACCTCAGGAGGGTTCAACAACTCTACTGACCTAGCAAGTAGAGGGTGATGCTCAAATACAGCTTGGAGTCAGTGAAGGGATCTCAAGGCTGAGAGCTTGTGAATCAGAGAAGGCTTCATGAGCCACGTTGGGCGCCAAGGGAGAGAAGGATGTCAGCAGGGTCGGGGAGAGGAGATGAAGGTTAGAGCCAGATGGGGGAGGACAGGAATTGGCAGTAGGAACCCATTGGAGACATGTGAGCAGGAGAATTCTGCTAGTAGGGCCTTTGGAAGATGATGCAGAGGGTAGATTGGAGAAGGGTCAGGACTGGAGGCAGAGTGGAAGGAAGAGGGAAAGGAGGTCACAAGGTTTCATTCCTGGATGAAGTGATTTTGACCTACTCTGTCCACTTGGGAATTTTCCTTCGCTTTGTTCCCCATTTGCACACACACACACACACACACACACAAACACACACCTTGCAGTAGTTGGCAAGGTGCATAGGCAGTTGCTGTCACAGACAGGTAAAAGGGTTCCTACTCCTGAGACTGTGTAATCTTGCTCCCACAGGTATAGAATGTCAAGCCAACCAGGCATCTGCCACCTCTGAAGAATGTACTGTCGCATGGGGCGTCTGCAATGTAAGAGAAACATCTTTACGTTCCAGTAGACGCATTACTCCCTTGTCGGTCCTGTCAGGTTTGCAGTTAAATGGAAAACATTCCCACATTGAGCTCTACCTAAGGGGCATGCGGGTAGTAAGATTTTAAAAATCATTCGCCTGGCTTTACTTATCGCTGCTGTGGGCCAGTAACTATTTGCAAGGTTCCATTATACAGCGCTGCTGTAAACAACACTCCTGCTGTCCTCTTCCCAGAAGCTCTCAGCTCCTCACTCATTTGTGTCGATCACAGTGGACAGTGAAAGGAATGTCAAGGCCAACACATTGCAAATAGGGCGGCCCTGACCCTGGGCACAAGGCTGACTTTTTAACAAACATGCTTTAGAGAGTGCTTTCAGTGGGCCACTTATTTTTTCCAATACATTTAGAATGCTTAAGGAACTCTTCCCTGGAAATGGCCTTCAAGCCTCTGGAACATTTGCTTCACTGGTCTTCTGGGTTGGGTTGTTGTTTTTTTTTTTTTTTTCAGTCTTTTCAGTTAACAAGCATTTATTTTTTTCTCTCCCTCCCACTTGTCCCTTCCCTACTGGGAAAAAGGAAAGATAAAGAAAACTCTTGTAACAAATGTACATAGTCACGCCAAACAAAATTCCCCTGTTGGCCCCATCCAAAAACATATGTCTCATTGGGCATATTTTGGCTATCACCTTTCTGTCGGGAGGACTTTGCTAGCCTTGATGGTGCCAGATACATCTTTGCAGAGCCATTTGGAGCTAAGTCTGGTGGATAAATTCGGGAGCTGGATCAGCATTGGTCCGACAGACTCTGGTGCCCAGTCGGCTTTGCTCTTTCGTTAACACCACTTGACCGACTCTGGAGGCTGTTCCCAGGGAGGTGTCTGAGGCCATGTTGCCCTGTGTGCATGCCGCTCCCTGGGGCTAATAAATTTTAGTCTTTAGACAGGGCTTCATGGTCACGATCATGATGTCAGGTCATCTAGATGTGCGAGGACCAGTGGCCTCCCTCATGCTCCCCACATTCCCCACTATGTGGCCAGAGCCCAGGAGGCTCTCAGAGAGGCCCGAGCTTCCTGGAGATGGCCAGAAGCTCCCCTTTAGGTTGGGGAAGTCTCCTATGATCCACCCCCATTTGGTACTTGTGGCACCTTGGATAAGTCACAGCTTCTCTGGACCCAGGCTTCCTTTCAGCTCTGACTCCTCTCCTCATGCCTTTGAGCGTTCTTCCCAATCCATTGCCCAGCTACCTTCAGCCAGTTAGGATCCAGCTGAGGACCCTCGCTCTGCTCTCTGCGTAGGATACAGAAGGACACGGTACTTTGGGCCCCTGCTCCCCTGGAGTCTCTTCTCAGACCAGGGTAACAGAGAAGCAGCTCAGTGTGGTGGCTGTCTCGCCCCTAGAGTATTTAGCTACTCTGGTAGGATGAAGGTGGAGGTCAGGAAGAGCTAAGTTATCCTGCTTCCAGGTCTGTGCCAGCCAGCCTTTGCCATGCCCAGCTGGGGCAGGGTGGAGGAGGCGCTGGTATGCACCAGGGCAACTCCACGGGGTCACAGACCCATGCACAGGGGCTAAAGGTCAAGGAGGTTGGCTTAACTTGCCCTTATAAAAGCCCATGGCTGGCACTTACCGGTGGAGAATAGGGCCTGGCATCTCTGTCGCTTTCTCCCAGTGAGCTCTTGTGACTGTTCCCAGGCCCCGCATCTGCCAGGCTGTCTGTGTGGTATAATACTCCTCCTCCTACATGCCCACGGTGCAGTGGTTCTATTTGTTTACTATGCCTGAATTTGGCTGTGATAGTTAACAAAGTTCATTCTTCCTCCCCCCAGAATGAGGCAGCCCCCCTGCCCCGCCCCCAGCTGCTTCTTCCCAAGATGCTCCTTGCAGGTCATTCTCCATAATCAGTTTTGTGAGGATGGGAGCCCCCAAGGTCACTGACCTGCAGTGGGGATCCCGATCGTTTGCTTGCTCTCTCCAGGCTACTCTCTGCTCCTTCCCTTTACCTCCCGACTTCTCTCAGTCCCTTCACCCCAATTCCATGTCTGTGTCACGAAGGAAGAGGACGCTTGACTGTCCTGACTGTAGTCTGCCCTTCACACTGCTTCCTCTCAGTGTGTTTAAAATGAACCTTGGCCTCCACTAAATGTCCGTGCTGACAGAAGCCATCCTTTGCCATTGTTGGGGTGGGGGGGAGTTCTGGTCTCTTTAGCCCTGGACCTCGTGGTGAGGCCCAGGTGAGGGGAGGGCTCAGGGCCTAGCTGTGTGAGAAGAGCAGAGGCTCAGCTGTGGCAGCAGAGCAGGGGGAGCCTCGTTCTCGACGCCTCTGCTAGATGGGCAGGGCAGGGCAGGGCATGATGGGAGCCCCCATTCTAAAGCGTCTCCCACGTGTGTCCTGTGTTTTCTCTGTTTCTTGTAATGAAGTTTCTGAGAATGAATCTCTCCGTGCATGGAGGAGAGAGATTCCTCTCGTGTCGGATCCCTCTCGCCTTCTCTCGTCTTTCCCCAGCCCTCTGCCCTGCTCTGCTCGTGAGCTGGACGCGGGGACAACGGGTGGGATTCTCCTCAATGCGCTCTGCCTTCTTTTTCAGCACGCCTTCCACTTCCACTGCATCTCTCGCTGGCTCAAAACCAGGCAGGTGTGCCCGCTGGACAACAGAGAGTGGGAGTTTCAGAAGTAGGTGCTCTGGGCGGTTTGGGGTGTGATGTGGGATGGCCGACGACTGGGGTGGGGGCGAGGGGAGGGACTGATTGTGCTCGTGGGGTCTTCTAAATTTAGACTTTGGTGAAGTGAGTAACAGTTGTTCAGGTGCCTACACGAGGTGCCCGGGGAGAGGCTCTGCCCTGGGCCAGCCGCTGGTCCAGTTCATTTAATAAGAGTGTAAAGAGGATTGGCCCCTGTGGTGTACCTAGAGGCAGGAGCCCTGGGTTCCAGTCCCTGCGCTGCAGACCCTTACGAACTGTGTGACTTGGGCTGCTGACGTCTCATCTCATCCCATCTGAAAATAAGCCCAAAGACACCTGCACTCCCAGGCTCCCAGAACTATGAAGAAGGAGCTTTGGAAACCGTCGCAGTTACCATCGCTGAAGCCCTTTCTCACCAGACGGCTGAGGCACATCACTTAAGTCAGTTCAGTAAATCTTTAGACTACCTTCTGTGTGCCTAGAGGACAGATGTGAAAGAACCATAAGACAAATTCCTGCCCTGAAATGCAGCCATAGAGGAACCTTGCAGTGCCCATGAGAAGATGCCCCTGGGTCCAAACCCCTCCCAGTTTCTGTGAGGGAGAGCAGGGCTCAGGTAGACCCCTCCAGAGGCCCGTGGCCATGTAGGCTGCCTTTCAGTGAGCGTGAGCTGGGCGATCCCCACCCTTAGGCCTGGATCCCAGAGGTTAAGGGGCAGAGGCCACTGTTAGTGTCTAGCATTGATCGCACTGGCCAGGCCAAAGGGGCTCTAGGCCTTGCAAAGTGAAAGACAGCGTTGTAGGGTTTTTTAGCTTTGGAGCCAGAGGACCTGGGTTCAAATTCTGGCCCTGCTATTTCACACCTTTGTGGGCTTAGACAAACCACTTAACCTCCTCTGGTTTCAGTTAAAGTAGATGCTCTCAAAGGTCCATTTCTCCTCCGATACTTGGGATTCTAGCCCTCTAAGCACATTTATCAAAACCAGATTGGAAGCATTCTTCTTAATATTTGAGTGCTGTGTTATCTGTCTGATTGTTGATTGGACAGTTTTTGGTATTCTTACTAAAAACATACCAGAACCTTCCATAACATGGAATTGAGTGTCCCGTGGACCTTGTTTTGGCGCCTGTCCGAGATCCAGTGAGTACCAGAAGGACCTGGTTTATAACATCCTCCTGGAGCATGAACCCCAAAGGCTGATTTTACTAAGATACTGCCTGTTAATCCTTAGGTTTTTGTGTACAGACCGGCTCCATTATTGGAACATAACTGATAAAGGAGGGCTGGGGCCAGGACTGAAGATGAGGATGCCAGAGAGACAAGGGCTTGGGTTGGCACAGGCCCTGCTTGGCCACGCAGCATGGGCTTGAGGAAGCCCCAGGCCAAGAGGAGCGTGTGCAGGGTCTCACCACAGTCCTGTGAGTGGGGCCAGCCGAAACCTGGTGCTTCACCTGTGGTTTAGGGAGGCTCTGGGGTAGGTTTAGAGAATGGAAGACAGAAAATGGGCTTGTCCTACACTTCCTAGTATCAGCCTTTCTCCCAAATTTCCCCAAGAAAAAATAAGGCCAGCTACAGAATTAGGAGTATGGAGACTAGGGTTCTGGTCGCAGCCCTTCCACCACTTACTTTGTGACCTGAGTCCCAAGGAGATTCACGGTCCAGTCTGTAAAAGGAGGGCATTGAAGTAGATGTTCTTTAGAGACCCTTGCAGACAACTCCCCAGCTCTGTAACCCCAGCCCTCTCCTGAGCTCCGGGCTTTCTGTCCTCACCAGCTGCCTGGGGGGCACTCGTGGGCATCCCACACTCCGCTTGGGTCCGTCTGTCCAGTCAGGCAGGTTTTTTGAAGCCTCCCAGCGGGCCCCCCCCCCCCCGGCTCTTCCCTGTCCCTCATCCCCTGCAGTAATCAGTCACCCAGACTCGCTGCTCTTCCCTCCATGCCATCTCTCACATCCTTCACTCCCGTGGCAGCTGCCCCAGAGCAGGCCCTGTCCTTTGGACTACCGCCCAACTGCTCCTTAAGTAATCTTCCCTCTCTGTCCATTGTCCACTCGCTGCCTGATTGATATTCCTGAAGCAGGTTGGAGCCAGGCCCCTGCCGTGGCTCTATGACAGCATACACATTTTTCTCTTGTGCGTTTAAGCCAACCAGTCTCTTCCTGTATCTCGTAGGACTCTTTTCACACACTGTTCTACCTTCTAGCCAAAGTGGCCCTGCTGATTCCAGACACAACATTTCCCCTGTCCCCATGCCCTCCTTGCCTCAGGTTGGAACCGAAGGCCCCCCACCCCCATCCCCCAGTGCTTCCTGTATCTTCTGTATTGACTTGATCGGTGTTGTTTCTCGGCAATAGAATTTAAGTGTTTTGAAGGCAGTTTGGTTTTTTTTGTGTTAGTGTCCTTAAGGCTCAACACGTGCATGGGATGTATGTGTGGGTGCTTAAGAAATGATTGTTTAATTGAATTGAATGACCTCTGTTGGGGCAAGGGAGGCTGCTTCTGAAGGGGGGAAGCCTGAGAGCAAAGCGGAGGCAGATCTGGAAAAGCCAGTCCTTCCTCAGATCCGGGAATCTCCCTTGTGTCCCCTGTAGAAATGACCGGCCTCTGACGGGTGCTTGGGTGGGGAGGAGAAGGGCCAGGAAGGGGCTGGCCACAGGCCAGAGGCTTGCCCCACGCATGGTCCATGTGTGCGAATGGCTCCCACCAGATTTAGCCTGGAGGTGTTCCTGCTGTTGTGTTCAGAAGGAGATAATGACCTTTCTGTTATTTTTCAGGTATGGGCATTAGAAAAAGCACCTTCTTCCTCAAGATTATCACTTGTTCGCTACTTGATGACTTGCTGTCCTGTTGCCTAATTATACATGAGCTAAAGCCAGTCTTCGGTCTTGTGTGCAGCGTCTTTTGAGTTTGGTCTTAATGCCGCCATATTGTATTCTGTGTGAAATAAAGCCTTGTTGGATCCAAGGAGCTGCCGGTCTCTCGCGTGTGTAACTAGAGCGACTACGACAAGGCTCTTCTCTTCCCAGATTTGAAAACCGTGGTTCCGAATTAAAGCCTTTGAAAAGAGCACGAAGGACGTGGGGCTGGTCTGTGCCCAGCTTGAGCGCGGCTCCCCAGAGGCCAAGTGGCCTTGCCGGACTGCCCTGGGGGACCGGCTCGCTCCTTCCTCGCTTTTCTTGGCAGCAGAGAGGCTCGTTGGGGTTGCTTTTGCTCCCTGCCCGATCAGTCCTCCTGTTGGCTTGGCAGCTTCCTCATCCAGAGCAGGCCCCTGTCACCCAGCAGCCTCCCGGCCTCCATTATCCTGAGTCTTCCCCTCTCTTTACGTTGTCTCTTGGTGATTCCAGAAGCTCCCATGAATTCTTCTAGCATGTCTGGACAGCTGACGCTCCCATCTCGCTCTCCTGGACGTGTCCACAGCCACGTCTCTAGGCCTGTCCAAAGCCCAGCTCATTCTCCTCTCGCTCACTTCTTGTTTCTCTCCAGACCACAGTCGCTGTTGTTATAGCCACCCAGGTTTGAGTCTGGGGGGGAGCCTGCGACTCCTCGTTCTCTGTCCCCTTCCCCCGTATCTGAACGTTTGCACGTCTTGTTGACTCTTGCTCCAACATCCCGGGAGTCTCAGTGGTCTGAGTTGGCTGCTGCAACTTGCAGTTTCAAAGAGAATCCACTGCAGACTCTGCCTTTTGGGCCTTTCTCCCATTTGGGAGCTCAGCCTAGAACCACAGAGAAGGAGCAGATTAGGGTCCTAGGGTGGGGTTCCCTCCCTCCTCGTTGAGCCACTTCACTCGTGTCTGACTCTTCATGACCCCATTGGGGGTTTTCTTGGCAGAGATCCTGGAATCGTTTGCCATTTCCTTCTCCGGCTTGTCTTACAGATGAGGAAACTGGGGCAAACAGTTAAGTGAGTGACTTGCCCAGAATCACACGGCTAGTAAGTGTCTGAGGCCAGATTCCTGACTCCAGGCCCTACGCTATCCACTGCACCACCCAGCTACCCAGAGAGCAGAGGGGAGGAGGGTAGAGGGGACGTGGGACGGGCAGCTGGAGATGTGAGATTGGAGGTTGGCAGAGAGTTTGAGGCAGCGTCAGGGTGTGAGAATGGTCAGCATGCAGGTGGTGATTAATACATGGGAGCGCAGGACGTGTGGTCCTCATGGGGTTAGTGCCTGAGCTTCCAGTCCTGGGGTTTCTAGGGCTCAAGATGGTACAATCCAGGCTTGCAGAGAGAGTTGGGCTGCAGCTGCCTTTACGTCAATTTGAGAGAGAGGTGGAGGTCCTGGGCCGAGCCAGCCTCCTAGAGAGAGATGAGCGCACGTGTGGTCCCCACAGCTGGAGAACAGCCAGGGACTCTGATCCACGGTGCCGTGTTTGGGGGAGAGGAGACCTGAACTTTGTCCTCTGTCACCTCCAAGAGCTACGGTGCAGGTCTGTTGGGGGGAGGGGTACCTGTCAAGCAACCACAAGTGTGTGGCCCTGGTCAGAGTCTAAGCTCCCGCAGAGTAGGGCCGGCAGGCTGAAGAAATCCCATTCACGGGGATTCCTTTTCCTTCCGGGTGGACGCTGAGTCTTTGTCCCACAAGGTGAAGCGTCAGTTTGGATCTTCGGAAAGAAGGTGGCATTCACCGGCTCTTCCACGGCTTGCTTTGCTCACTACCAGCAGGTGGTGGAGTCCTTGGAGGTGGAGGCGAGTGGCAGACGAGCCAAAGAGTGATTTGGGGCAGGGTCCCCGCACTCAACTTTCACCCATGGCTGCTGGTTTGTGGGGCAACAAGAGACCCACCAGAAGAAATCTGGAATATGGCAGGAGGGTGGTGGAAATCCCGGGCAGGAAACTGAGGCAGTTTGGCCCCCAGGTGTGGTTGGCATCTCTTCCCCGGGCTGTGGACCCTGCTAAAAAAAAAAAACCCTCCAGGGGAAGGAAACTCCTTTCATTTTCCAGCTGTGAAAGTCACCTGACCTCTTAATGCTCTAGCTAACTCTCAAGACTATACAATCAATCAACCAGCATTTATTAAGCCCCAGCTGTATGCGACTCACTATGAATACAAAGACAGCAACTGCATTTATTTGGTACTTAAAGGTTTGCAAAGTATATTACAAATGGAATCTTACTTCATCCCCACAGCAACCCTGGGAGGGAGGTGCTGCTACTGTCCATTTTACAGATGAGGAGACCCAGACTGAGAGGTTAGGTGACATACTGAAAAAAAATTATAGAGAATCAACAAATGTGACTCCTTGGTGCCAGGTACTGTGCTAGGCAAAGATCAAGAATGAGACACCCTCTCCTCTCAGAGACTTTGCATTCTATCGGAGGGGAAAATACATGCAGCTTTATGTGCAGCATAAACACAAAAATAGAAAAGAATGATACCAGCGTGCATTCCTTTAAGGTTTTCAAAGCACTTTCTATATATTTACCTCATTTGATCCTTACAACCACCCTAGGACATAGGAGCTATTATTATTCCCATTTTACAGTTGAGGAAAGTGAGGCAAACAAAAGTGACTTGCCCAGGATCACACAGCTAATAAGTATTTGAGGTAAAATTCAAACTTGGGTTCAGAGCTCTATTCACCACTTTAATAGCTTTAGGGATCAGAGGGCTATCTAATTGCTAACTAGGGGGCTTACCAAGTTGTTAACCTTACATCAGTGGAGAGAGTTTCTGCACCTGGGAGTTCCCACATCCAGATGAAATAAAAGGTCCAGATCAAAAAGAAAACAGAATTCTGACCCTTAAAGTTTGTAGAGCACTTGGCAAACATTCTCTGGAGTCCCACAACAACCATTTGAGGCACAAACACCGTTGTGCCCAATTTACAGATGAAGAAAATGAGGCTCAGAGAGGTGAAGGAATTTGCCCATTGTCATAGAGATAGTAAGTGTTAGGATTTGAGATATGAACCCAGGTCTTCCTGGCTCCAAGTTCTTTTCACTAGAAAATCAGCTGCTTTTTTGGAAATAGTAAAATGTTTCACAAATGTCATCAAATCTAAGAAACTAGAAGGAGGCAGCTGGTGCATCCCAGTACCTGAAGGAACCTCCTAGGTCACCTGGAAAGTAGACAGTGGGGCTCTCCAAAAAGGCCTCTCCTGACAGGCTGCCCACCCTTCCCAGCAGCCTTTGTCACTTTCTAATATATCTCAGGGTTCAGAATAATGACTTCTCTTACCTCAATTTGAGCCCCACAACATGTCCTCAGGCCTTGCTGGCCAGGAAGCTGTCTCCAGAACCAGCCAATATTGCGACTTGGGAACCCACTGCTCTATCCACCACCGGGCCCCACCAAATGAATCCTCTCTCCCTGAAGTCCTCCCCATTTCCTTCAGCTGATCCCCCAAGGGTGTGTTCTCTGGTCGCTGCCCCATCCTGGTCTCTAGCCAGATGAACCCTGACGCAAGGAAGAAGACAGGAGAACCACCTCTCATCAGCTGTTCTTGGGGTAGTTGTTAATAGTATTATTCTGATGATTTCATTTATCTGATCATCCTGAAATTGAGGAAGTCTCTAGGGAATATGGAATGCCCTACTTAGGAGATTTATCCATCTCAAAGTGGCCTTCCAGCTCTAACATCCTCTATTCCAACGTTCCAGGTTCTAAGTTCCCTCCCAGCTCTGACATTTCATCCTCTAAGCTCCTTCCTAGATCTCTGACATTCCCTGTTCTCAGGGCCCTCCCAGCTCAGATATTCCCTGTTCTGAACTCCCAGCTCTGGCACTGGATGATTCTCTTGCACTTAATAGCTTTCCCTATGCTCTGAGGTTCTGAGCCTCAGTTTCCTCATCAGTAAAGTGGGGGGCTAAGCATTCCTGCCCCTCACCCCTCCCTGTGGTGTTGCCTCGACAATCTACAAAGTGCCCTCTCTACCCCCGTGGCATCATTCTAGACCTAGGCCAAGATGGCAGCCCAGCCCAGGGACGTGGGGGTGGGGTAGGGGGTGGTACTTGTTCTCCCAGCTCTTGATATTTCGGTCCTTCCAGCTCTAGCTGACCGCCCCCATGTCCTCTTTCACTCATTGTTTACACTGCCTGGGTGCTGGGAGGTGTTCATGACTCACTGTCTCCCTCACAAACAAGGTTGTTTTCGATTGCAATGGGAGGCTCTGGGGAACCTTGGCTGGCTGGTGTGGATGGAGCCTCTGCTAAGCCCCTTGGTCCCCATAGAGCCCCCGGCACCAAGCCGGTGAGCCATGCAGAGAAGCATGGCTCTGTTCTCATCCTCTGCTGGAAGCCTGCATGGGGGAGGCCTTCCATCAGTCTTCCCAGTCAAGGTCCCTGGAGCCTGATTCTCTGGCAGCCCGTGGTTTGTTATTCTGTTGCCATGGCAACTGAGGGATGCTGATACAGGTGGGTGAGAAGGAAGCCCATAGACCATCTTGTGCATTCAGCGCTGGAGTCATTCATTCACTCATTCAGTCGTTCACAAATACTTCCTGAGGGCCTGCCTCATTCAGGCCTGGGGGGGGGAGGGGAGCAGAGAGGACCCAAAGGCAAAGATCTAGGATCGAGGAAAACTGGGTTCTCGGTCCAGACTTGGACACTTCCTAGGGATGTGACTTTGGGCAAGCCCCCTGACTTCCCTGGGCCTCGGATTTCAGCTATAAAATGAGAACTTACATTGTCCACCTTGCAGAATGTGGTAGGGGTTGCCTGGAATAACGTCAATGTGTAAGATGCTTCATGAGCCCAACCATCCTAAAGGAACGTCAGCTCTGTTTGTTATTGTAGTATTTGTCTGCATCTGGCTGGCCTAGTGGAAGGCAGCTGCCTCAGGCTGCCCTCCCCACCAATCCTCTGGCTGGTCCAGGGACTAGAGGTTCTCTCCTGAAAAGAAAGGAATTAGGAGGAAGGTGTCAGTAAGAATGTTCCTAAGTGCCTTGTCATTAGGCGTTCCAGATCCTTGTACTTTGCCATCTAAGCCACCAACCAACCCTAAGCATGCCTGGGCTTTGTCATCTGCCCTACAACTTTGCCCTTGGGACCACCAGGTCCTTCCATTCACCTTGCCACCAAACTGATATGGATTGTCTCTCTCCACTCCCTAGGAACAAGGACATTTTCCATATGTATCCTCTGTGCTTGGCACAAATAGTACTTAATAAATGTTTTTTCGTCCATTCATTATTGTTAGAATCCATGGTCGATCCCCCTGAGAGCACTGGGCTCACATAGGCCAGTTTCCATCCTGCTGACTGACCCTCAAAAGGTTAGATCCTTAGCTCATTGCCCCAACCCTAGAGTTTTACTCTGCAGGAGTCTTCAAAATACAGTTGAGGTAAGTCATGTGCCCTGGCTTCTCCAAATGTAGGTGACAGGTATAAGGGAGATTGAGCAGACACAGAGTGTATGAGCCCACAGTTGGGCAGTGGGGTGACCCGGGGCCAGAAGTCATATTATTTCAAGAGGCACTATTTTTAAAATAGCAAATCCAGGAGAATGTCCCTATTGATAGAGGCGCTCCTCATAATCATATTTGAAGATCGCAGCTAGGGGCACCAGCCCTGGAGTCAGGAGGACCTGAGTTCAAATTTAGCTTCAGACACTGGGCAAGTCACCCCCATTTTCTCCTCCATAAAAAAAAAGAAGAAGAAGATAGTTGCAAAAGTCCTAGGACATTAGAGAGCCTCCTGCATGAGATCCTTAGCATATCACTTCCAAGGAGTGAGGCCCAGCTCCCTCTGGAAACACACTGAGTCCCCCAGGCACACCTTCCCCTGTTCCCTCACAAAGCTTCAGATTACAAAATAATGTTAGGATTGTACTTTACTCTGATGTCCTTGGTCTAATCTGAATGAAAAATCCCTACCAATCTCTAGTTCTCGATTCTAAACAATGTCTTTTTATATCATTCTTACATTTGTATCATTTATATCAATTTTTTGTATCATTCTTTTCAAAAGCCTAAACAGTTTCTAAAGCAGATACGTATGAGTTTAGTTTTTTAAAAAATCTTTGGGCAACTATATTTTAATAGAATTGGCTTTCTCTGTAATCTGACATATTTAAAACCAGTGTTCTGAGAAGGACTCCAAAGGTTTTCCACACCCCATGGCTGGCGAGGAATTGGTCAGCCTAGGAAGGTCCCCCCCTAAAGGGTAATCACTAAGAGAAGGAAGCCGATTAATGGGAGTAACAGAAGTTTTCCTTGAGTCCACTTTTGACCGGGTGGAAAGAAGACCTCTTACAGTGGCTAACGATGGACTGACCAGCCTTTGGAAAATGGTTCTCAGGGTGGGCCAAAAATGAAATGAAGAGTAGCTTGTTTGCTGAATCAAAAAGGTTGTCTAGACTTTGCCCTATTCAAGCTCGATTTTTAAATCTGTTTTTGTTCTTGAAGCCTATAAATTAATTCCAAAATGGCTGGGGTAGAGAGATTTCCAAAGGCAGAATGCATTTCTTTCCCTTCTGATTTTCTCTTTCTCTAAGCAAAACTTTTTTTAGAATTAGATTAATTAATAAATTCATCCTTGGCAGGCTTGGACCTAAAACAAAGAGTATAGAATTTTTCTTCCACATATTTACACAAGGAAAGTCAAGTGGATGACAAATGCCTATTGTTCAGGCAGATGATATGCAGCTGGAAGGACAATTCATAGAACTGGTCCCCGAGCACAAATATCTCAGACTGAGACTGCAAATGCCAGTCAGTCAATAAACATATATGAAGTGCCTGCTATGCACCAGGCCCTGTAGTAGGGGTACAAAAAAGACAAAAAACTGGAGGAACTCACGGTCAAATAGACAACGAGTTGGGCCCAGGATCAGAGAGAGCAGGCCAGTGCTCCTTTGGGAAATTGCTTAGGAGTTTTAACGACCCAAATCTGATTCAGATAGATAGATAGATGTGCATGTATGCTTGTATATACATGTGTATATACACAGAAACATGTGCATGTAATCTATATGCATACATGTATATATAAATATGTACATATGTGTACACATAGTCTAAATATTATCTATGTAGCCTATACTAGACACACATATACCCACACACAAGGTAGGGAAGAGATTTGTTTTCCCCGCACCAATTCAACTGATATACTCTCCCAGGGTGCAATCACAGATTATGATACGGTCATAAGAAGTTAACCCTTGGTTTTCTCTTTATGAAATGGGGACACTTTCCTCTGATGGACCCAAAGAAAGCCTAACATGGATTAATACAAATTAGCCACACCCTTTAGGGCTTGAAATAGCTCAGCCCTGAAGACAGTTGGGCAGCTCAACACGGGGAGAGGTGCTGGGAAGTAGCCAGCTCTCCCCTTCTTTGGTGGGGAGGATGGCAATAGATTTTCTCTCCTCCCCAACCTCCCAGTTTCCCATGATGTCCAACACCCGAGTTACTCATCACCACATCCAGTAGCTGGGGAATCGGGTCCAAAGTGTTTGGGCCCAGTTTAAGTGAGCATAGGCACACTCCAGATAAACACAGTTACAGAGAATCACTGAAGACCAGGAAGTTTCATGGTGCAGGATTTCTGGCAGCAAAGAAAAGAGCCAGCTATGGCCTCAAGACCTCGCTCATATTGGACAGCCCATTGTTAATGTTCAGTGTGAGCATTTATACCTCCGAAATTCATAAACACTACAAATCAGGACTTGATTATTGTTTTGTCGATTGTCTAGACTTAAGAGAACAATGGACAAAATGTTGAAAGTACAGATTATTTTTAAAAGCATTTCCTGCATACATTTTTTTTCTCCTGGAGAGCCAATGATTAAACATTTACCAGCACATTCTTTCCTTGGCGTTTGAGAGTTGGGCTGCAAAGAGGAAGGCATAGATGCCCCTAAGTACTGGAGTTATGAATTGTCTTGGCCACAGAAGTAGCCAGAAAAGTTAAATGACTTGCCCATGGTCACACAGGTAGTAAATGTCCAAGGCAGGGTTTCAACCGAGGTCCTCTGACCCCAGAGCCAAATAACAGTGCTAGGATCTGAAGGGCATATAGACTGTGTAGATAGCTGCGTCCACTATGACCTGGCAATTTGGAAAACTGGCCTGGGAGTTGTGAGTGTGGAAACATGGCAGAAGAAGCTATTTATTTATAGTCTTAAAGAGATGCCCGGCTGGCATCCTGAGAGTTTAAATGACTCTCCTAGGTCAAAAGAGCCTTTATGTTTCAGAGACAGGATTTGAACACAGGTCCTCCTAATTCTACAGACAGCTCTCCAGCCTGACTCTCAAAGCTGGGCAGTCTAACCATGACATTCACCAAAAAAGCAGGCAGCATTTGGTGACCCAACAGCTGGGTTCACCTCTCTCCCTCTCCCCCTGGCTTAGAGACCTTTTGGGCTACTTTACTGCTCACATGGCTTAGGGGACATAGAGTCACCAACTCTCCTCTTTTGGGTGTAATGGAAAACGGCTGAACCTCGCTATCTCTCCTGCCACTGCCACCCAAGAGCTTGAAGGCCTCACCATCTGCACAGTCCACCTGCCCGCCAGGCCCCAGCAGTGCCCAAGGACCCCAGGTATTGCCAGCGGCCCTGATGCTGCACTTACTTGTGTGTGTTAATTCCAATAAGATGGAAACTTCCTTAAGAGGAGGCCACGTTTGCATTTTCTGTTTGTATCCCCAGTGCTTGGCGCCAAGAAGGCACCTAATAAATTATTTTTCATTTATTCATTTATTGAATAACGTAGCATGTTTTGTTGGCAGGATTGGAGCATCATAGACAGAGCTGGAGAGACCACAGGGGCGGCTTACTGCAACTCTCTCTCATTTTAGAGTCAATTAATAAATGTTTATTAAGCACCTACTGTGTACCAGGCACTGTGCTAAGCACCAGGAATATAAAGGAGGCAAAAAAGACAGTCCCTGCCCTCGAGGAGCTTACGATCTAATGGGGGAGACCACCCAAAAACAAAAGGGTCCAAGCAAGCTATATGCAGGATAAATAGGAAATAATTAAGAGGGGGAGGCAGTTAGGTGGTGCAGCGAATAGAGCGCCAGGCCTAGAGTCAGGAAGACTCATCTTCCTGAGTTCAAATCAGGCCTTAGACATTTCCTAGCTGTGTGACCCTGGGCAAGTCACTTCACCCTGTTTGCCTCAGTTTTCTCATCTGTAAAATGAGCTGGAGAAGAAAATGGCAAACCACTCCAGGATCTTTGCCACGAAAACCCCAAATGGGGTCATGAGGAGTTGGACACGACCAAGAGTTAAGAGAGAGGGAAGGCACTAGAGCTGGGAAAGGCTTCCCATAGAAGATGGGATTTAGTTGAAGGAAGCCAGGAAGGTCAGTAGTTGGAGTGGAGGAGGGAGAGCCTTCCAGGCTTGGGGGACATCCAGAGAGAATGGCCACAGCTGAGAAGCAGAGGGTCTTGTTCTTGAAACAGCCAGGAGGCCGGTGTCACTGGATTGAAGAGGACATAGTAGGGAGTAAGGTGTCAAAAGTCTAGAAAGGTAGGAGGGGGCAAAGTCATGAAGGGCCTTGAATGACAGAGGATTTTGTATTTGATCCTAAGGCGATAGGGAGCCTCGTCATCAGAGACGTTGCAAAGGTAAAATCTGCAGGCCTTGGTAGCATATTGGACACGGCAGGTGGGAAGTAGTGAGGAGTCCAGGATAACTCCTCCATTTCAAGGGACTGAGAGGATGGTGTAGCCCACAACCATAATAGGGAAGGTAGGAGAGGGACGGCTTAGGAAGAAGGAGCATAGATCCAGTTTTGGACATGTTGAGTTTAAGATGTCTACTGGACATTCAGTCTGAGATGTCTGAAAGGCAGATTGGAGGTCCTGGAGGGGTTGGGGCAGTATAGGTGGGTGTGAGAATCATCGGCATAGAGATGGTAATTAAATCTATGGGAGCGAATGAGAGAGAAGAGGACCTAGGACGGAAGCCTGAGGGACACCTACAATTAGAGGATCCAGGAGGGGAGGATCCAGGAGGGGAGGATCCAGGAGGGGAGGATCCAGGAGGGGAGGATCCAGGAGGGGAGGATCCAGGAGAGGAGGATCCAGGAGGGGAGGATCCAGGAGAAGAGGCAGAGAAGGAGAGGTCAGAGACGTAGGAGGAAAACCAAGGGAGAGAAGGACCCTGAAAATGTAGAGGGTCAGGGAGGAGACAGTGATTCACAGGGTCTGAGGCCACAGAGAGGTCACGGAGAAGGACAGCTGAGGAAAGGCCACCGGATTTGGCCACTAAGAGATCCTTGGTCACTTTGGGGAGGGCAGTTTCAGTGGAATGATGAGGTCAGAAGCCAGACTGTAAGGGGGGGCAGATGGAGACATTGGGGGGCAGATGGGTTAATTGATATTGTGTTTGAGGGTATATTCACCACCCACGGAGTGAGCATCTTGGGTAGAATTTGAATCAAAGTCTTTCTGACTCCAAGTTCAGAACTCTGCCCACTGAACTATGCTGGGTTTTTTTTTGGGGGGGGGGCAGGATATTGGGGGGACGGGGGGACCGGGGGGTTGCCCCCCCCCCCCCCCCCCCCCCCCGCCGCGAGGAGTTCTGAGGAGCAAACTTAGGGCAGTTTGAGTGGATCTGCTTCAGATAGATTGATCTAGGAACCCACTGTGAGACCCAGGGGCAGGAAGGATATGAAAATAGTGTCAGGACTTTGTCTGTGAGCTCCTGACCCCGGGCACTTTCTGCCAAGGGCTTTTACCTGCTTCACCGGGAGCTTGCCTGGGAGGCTGATTGCACCCAGGGGTTCCTGAATCGGTTTTTGTTGAAAGAGTCAGCCATCATGCTACAAACAGAATCACACCACCCAGTAGGGACATGTCTCCACCGGGCCAGCCCAGAGAAAGAGAGAGAGAGAGAAAGAGTGTGTCTGTGTGTCTGTGTTTATGTGTATGTGTGTATGTGTGTGTCTGTGTTTATGCGTGTGTGTATCTGTGTGTATGTATCTGTGTCTGTGTATGTATGTGTGTGTGTATGTGTGTGTGTGTGTATGTGTGTGTCTGTGTTTTATGCGTGTGTGTATCTGTGTGTATGTATCTGTGTATGTGTGTGTGTGTGTGTGTGTGTGTGTGTGTGTGTGTGTGTGTGT
>NW_020943070.1:1027604-1028197 GCF_900497805.2 Vombatus ursinus | reverse complement strand
TGTGTGTGTGTGTGTGTGTGTGTGTGTGTGTGTGTGTGTGTGTGTGTGTTCAGAACACCCTGGCTCTCAGCAAGTCTCTTCTCTCGCAGCGTCAGCTGCTTCTTCTGAAAAATAGGGTAACAACGCCTCGGACAAGACGCTTTCCCCTCTCCATCCCCAGTTTCCTCAGTGGTAAAATAGGTAAACAGCTAGAGCACATCATGCAGTGCAGGGGAAAAGGGCCCCAAATCTGAAAGGAACGTACGGAGGTCTCATCTTTTCTTTTTGGTAAGTCCTCAGTTTCTTCATCTGAAAAATGAGGAAGTTAGAGACGCTGGATCCAACTTCCCTTCCCCCTCTCAATCTATGATCTATGGCGCTAAATTGTTGGCCTCCCCTCCCCCATGAACATCTTAAACATCCATGGAGAGAGTCTTTCCTCCCTTCTTTTATTGCTATTTCAATACACTTAACCAGTGCCTGCTGAACAAAAGAGAATCACGGCTGAAGAACTTTCTATTTCTGCTCCCTCTTCCCCTCCATTTTTCCCATTTTCCTCTCCCGTCTCATCTGCACCCCCCCCCTCCCCTTTCACCTGGCCAGGAGGAGGGAGG
>NW_020943070.1:1021298-1027504 GCF_900497805.2 Vombatus ursinus | reverse complement strand
GTTTCTCTCTGTCTCTCTCATTTTTCTCTTTCTTTCTTTCTCTTTCTCTCTCTCTCTCTCTCTCTCTCTCTCTCTCCTCTCTCTCTTCTCACTCTCTCCTCTCTCTCTCTCTCTCTCCCTCTCTTCCTCTCTCTCTGTTTCTCTCTGTCTCTCTCATTTTTCTCTTTCTTTCTCTCTTTCTCTTTCTCTCTCTCTCTCACTCTCTCTCCCCCTCCCTCCTTCCTCTCTCTCTCCCTCTCTCTCTTTCTCTTTCTCTGTTTCTCTCTATGTGTCTCTGGCTCTCGTTTTTTTCTCTCTTTCTCTCTCTGTGTGTCACTTTCTCTCTGTTTCTCTCCCCCCACCCCCTCATTAAAAAACCTTCCTGCTCAGTTTGCTTCCATGAAAATGCCTGCTGGCCTTTGAGTCTTTTCTGTTACTAAATTCTTTCTCTGGTTTTGTGCCCCGCCCCAGCCTGTGTCCTCATTTAAGAACTCGTTGTAGAAAACAAAAAAGAATTATGATAATAACGATACTAGTCATTGACATCGCTGTGTCTTCTATTTGTTACTCTAATGAAGTACATACTATTATTATTATTACCAGATGAAGAAAACTGAACACAGTGCCAGGCACATAGTAGGCACTGAATAATGCTTCCTGACTTAAGGGTGATTAAGTGACTTGGCTAGAATCAACGTGGTTAATGTCCGATGCCAGATTAGAACCCAAGACTTCCTGCCCCCACATCTATACTCTCTCATTTTGCCAGGTTGATAGAAGCTCGTTTGGAATGGGTCTTTGATTAGCCTCTTCAGAGGATCACAGCTTTAGAGCTGGCACAGAGCTCAAAGGTCATCGAGTCCACCACCACCCTCCCTTTACAGATGAAGAAACTGAGGCAGGCAGCGTGATTAAGTGGCTCATCTAGGACCTCTCAGTTAGTAAGTGTCTGAGGAGGGATTTGAACCAAGCCTGCCTGGCTCTAAATTCAGAGTCCTCTGCACTGTGTCACCATGCTTGGTAAGTTCAGAGGTTTCTAGGAGCACAGGATTATCATTATTAGAGCTGGCTGGGAGCTCCGGGCCATCTGGTATGATTCCTGCATTCATGGCCCTTCCCCACCTGAGAAGCAGTGACCCCCAAGGCAGGGAGGAAGACCAGTCCGGATTCATTCAGGCTGTGACCAGGTGCGGTCCAGGAGCCCTTCAGCTTTGCTGCAGGCAAGCTCCTCACCAAGATCTCCCTTCACAGACGCCATCACTGGGCCGCTAAAAAACCAAACTGGCCTGGAGGGAGGAGCGTGCCTCCCCTCTCCTGATAGACAGGTGGGGGACTCAGGGTGCCGAGTAAGACATCAGCTCCTGCAGATACAAGTGTCGCTATGCGTTTATGTGCACGTATGTAGACACACACAGATTAACCAAAGACATGCGTATACACATCTACACATGTGTGCCTACATATACACATGCCTGTGAATGATGGCCAGTGGGGGAATTTGTTTTGCTTGACTATTCACACTTGTTGAAAGGGGTTTTTTTTTTTGGTTTGTTTATTTTGTTTTGTTTTTCTTTTTTTCAGTTAGGAGAGGTGGGAGGGAGAAAACAGGTTTTTGTTCATCTAAAAAATGTAATTAAAAATTTAAAAATAGACTAATCCAGTATTTAATGATAGCACCTGACACATATTTGAAGCTTGGGGAGGGGGGGTGTGGAATTATTTTTAGCATCTCATATCATCCTCATAATAGCGCTCTGGGTTTGCCAGTGAAAATGTTATTGGTTATCCCGATTTCACTATTGTTCAGTCGTGGTCTGACTCCTCCTGACCCGCTTCAGGGTTTTCTTGGCAAAGATCCTAGAGTGGTTTGCCATTTCCTTCTCCAGCTCACTTGACAAATGGGGAAACTGAGGCAAACAGGGTGAAGTGACTTGGCCAGGGTCACCCAGCTAGGAAGTGTCTGAGGTCAGATTTGAACTCAAGTCTTCCTGACTCCAGGCCCCGAGCTCTATCCACTAAGCTGCCAAGTGCCCTTATACCCATTTTACAGATGAGGATTTTGAGGCTCAGAAATATGAATTGAGTTGCACAAGTTCTATTTCACCTTACCTCACTTCCCCTTTCCTTCTCAGGAAAAAGACGGAATGTTATTATAATCTCTAAGGTATTTTTTCCTAGGCACTCCATCGTTTATTGTGCCTTAGGCAAATACTTTCATTTTGTCTAAGTGAACCTCAGTTCCCTTATCTGTAAAAACAAGGAGGTTGAATTAACTGGCCTTCCTAGCTGTCCTGTTGGCCAGGTCCATGACTCCCCCGATATCTACGCCAATCTCAGTGCCATCCAGTAGCAGGGGTCCATTTCTGAACAGGCCCCAGGTTAGCAGGGAGTCAGGAGAGAGGGGCAGCAGGCATGATGGCTGGGGGGGTAATCTCATTCCACTTGGGAAAGAGCCATGACTCTCATTTGCATATCCTAGCCTGCTCTCCATTCCCAGGGGTAGTAATTAGCTTCCTAGCTAACAGCTGCCAACCCTGACCCCCCATGCCCTGGAGCAGGCTGAGGTTCTGCAGATGTGGTGGGTGCTGCTGGGGGAAGCCAGGGAATGGGACCTGCAGTGGCACTGAATGGGGCATCAGAGACCCACGAGGGCTTGTGCCAGATGTCACAATGTATACAGTGAAAAAAATGTTGATCCTGGAGCCAGAGGACCTGGGTTCAGATCTCACCTCTCCACTTACTACTTGTGTGACCTGGAGTAAGTGGGATGTGATTAAACTCTCTAGGTCTCGATTTTTTCATCTGTTAAATGAGGGAGTCAGACTAGATGGCCTTCGGGGCTTGGATTAAGGGGCTCTGAGGGTCCTGCCAGCTCTGCTTCTACGGTCTTATGTCAGCGACTCAGCAGATAGCCCGAGGCAAAGCCCGGTTGTGCCACCTTAGTTCTACTTCCTCTGCTTCTCAACAGCTATTGACCATAGACCAAGGAGCCCTGCTGCAAACCAGCAGGGCTCTAATTCATCTCCACTGGTTCCTCCCTCCCCAAGGCAATTCAACCCTCTCTTCAGCCCTGGTTAGGTCTCAGAACACTCCCCACAGTGCTGAAGTCCTCACTCCCTCCTCGAAGAGGATCATCTAGTCTCCTCCTTTATTGACGCCCACCATGCCCCAAGAATAGAGGAATGCTCTCTTTCTGTCAGTTAAGGCCCTCCAAGATCTGACTTCAGCCTCCTGAGGCCCTATTTCACAGTCAAATCCCCTCATTTTACAGAAGAGGAAACTGAGTCACCAAGAGGGACAGTGACTTACCCACTGGTAGTAAATACGAAAGCCAGGATTCAGGTCCAAGGCCCTTTCCACAATGTCATAGCTTCCTCAGTCTCTTGCCTTGAGTCTAAGGATGGTGCTAATGTACCATGTCACGTGCTCATATCCAGCCATCTTTTCCTCAATCTGATTGGGTGGGGATTTGGCAAATGACTCTCTCCTTCCTTACGCCATCTTGAACACCACTCCAATACAGACATCCCATTTCTTCAAGTGACAGCGGGGTCACTTTGAATTCTTTTCTTATCATTCAGAGTGTTGGCAGACCTCACCAACTTCCCGTCTGTGGAGGACAAGGCTCTTAATTCTCTGTTACGCTTTCGTGGTAATGATGAATTATTGTTATTATGAATAACATTCATTCTCAGCCCCAGCCTATTGCCTCTCATGACTACCAACCAGCCTGTCCTGGAGGCCAACCCCATTCTGTAGACCAGGCTCAGATTGGGCAGGTGCCCAAGCCAATACTACTGTCTAGATACAAATGCAGGTCTCCCTAGTCTAGGGATCAGTGTCTTACCCTCCTTCTCCGAAGGCAAGATTGAGCTTACGTCTGAATCATGGGTCTTTGGCTTACTGCCTCTATGACCCCCTCACTGGGCCTCAGTTTCCTCAACTGTAAGATGTGGGGGTTGCACAAGAGGTTCCTTCCAGCTGATCCTATAACTTGGAGTCAACATCCTGGGGTCAAATCCTGGATCTAATCCTTGGGCCTCTTCTTTCCCTGGGCCTCAGTTTCCTATCTATGAAAACAAGGGTGGATTTGCTGAAGAGGTTGGAGAGCCTAGTGGTTATGGCTATGTGTGTGTCTGGTGGGAGGCAGAGGAGTATAGGAGATGCATTATGGTGGGAGGGACCTGAAAGAAGTCAGCACATTAAAAAATAACTTTGAAAAGGGGTGCACCTCTGACCTGCCCAGGGCCCCAGCAGGACTTCAGAAGCCTGATGCCAGAGCATCCCATGCCCCTGTGGGCTGGTGACGGCCCAGACAGAGATGTACATGTTCACGCACATGGCCAATATGTTCACTTGTTTAGCTTGGCTACACTTCTTCGGGAGGAGGTAGGAAGACCTAGTGGATAGTAGGAGAAATGATAGAAAAGACCAGTAATTAAACATTTTAAAAATAACACAAAAGGAAACAAAAGGGAATTTGGAGTGAGGTGTAAGCAGGGGCAACCTTATTCCCACCTTGTTCAATTTAATATATTTTATGTCAAATACGGTAAATTTAACATACTCTAAAGCATTTTAAAAACAAAATGTATACAATAGAATTCTATGCTTTTATACACCATCTTTTTGTATATGGAAATCTTCATTGAAATGTTTATTGATTAAGGTCATAGTAAAAAAAAAAAAACTATTTTAAAAGAACATGTCAGTCTCTGAACTAGTGGGGAACCTTAAAGGCCTGGCTGAAATGCCCTTCCTTCAGGCCCCTGAATGTGTCATCAATGAAGAAGTCGCCTGGAGGGAGGGAAAGTTCTGGCCCAAAGGTCTTCAGGAGGCCTCAGAGGAGCACCCAGGCACCCAGAGAGGGGATCTCTGTTCAGTTAAGGTGGGCAAGATGACTCCTGACGTCCTTCCAGTGGCGTA
The DNA here is from genome assembly GCF_900497805.2 of Vombatus ursinus. Classification (NCBI taxonomy): domain Eukaryota; kingdom Metazoa; phylum Chordata; class Mammalia; order Diprotodontia; family Vombatidae; genus Vombatus; species Vombatus ursinus. The sequence continues at coordinate 1,022,599 of NW_020943070.1, read as the reverse complement.
GATTAGACAGTACTCTCCTTCCCACAGTCCTCGTTCCAGGGCAGCTGCTGCTTTTCCTCAAACATAACTTTTCATCTCCCACCTCTGTGCTTTTGTCCTGGCCGTGGCCCATGCCTGTAAGGCACATACTTCTCACAGCAACTTCTTAGAATTCCCTACTTGTCTTCAGGACTTAGCTTGAGCACAACTGTCTACAGGAAGCTCTTCCTGATCTCTCCAAATACTAGTGCCTTCCACCACAAAATGGCCTCGGATCTGTACTGTGTAAGGCTCAATGTACGCATGTGGTCTTGCCCAGCAGAATGTAACAAGGATGATTTGGCTTTCATCTTTGTATCCGCAGCGCCTAGTTCAGTGTCCGGCACAGCAAAGGTGCTTCATAAATATTTGTCAATTCACGAATTGATATTTGTAAGTATATATATGCATAGGTGTGTATATCTATACATATGTGCACTGTACATGTGCATATATATGTACACGCATGTGTGTTTGAGAGCCAGGAGGAACAGGGCTGGATTTGGAGTCAGAGCACCTGGGTTCAAATCCTACTTTGGACACTCTTTCACCGTGTGACCTTGGGCAAGTCACTTAACTTCCCTGGGCCTCAGTTTCCTCATCTGTAAGATGAGAGGATTGGACTGCTTCTTCACTTTGTGGGTGTGCCGGGAGCCCTTTAGCAGGCAGTCTGGTGAAGTCTCCAGCCCATTTCTCCGAACCATGACATAAAATGCATCAGATTACCAAGGACACCAAAGGGTAGTGAAAATAAAAATGTATGTAGTTTTTTCCTGCCACGCTCACAGATCCCCGGGTTAAGAACCGCAGGAGTAGATGATCCCTAATAGTCTCTTACAGCTCGAAGATTATAATCCCAGGACGTCAGAATAACCATGCCCGGAAGCAGCTTCAAATTGATTCTCCTATTGGGTTCTGGGCCCAACCCGCCCATTCTAGGCGGAGCGGCCAAAATAAGCTTTCTAAGACGCAGGCAGCCCCCGACACTCCCCTGTTCCTTATTCTCTAGGGGCTCCCTAGTGCCTCTAGGATAAAATAGCCCCTGGCCTAGAGCTGGATAAAGAACGGTAGAGAGATCGACGGTGGAGAGATCGACGGTGGAGAGATCGACGGTAGAGAGATGGACGGTGGAGAGATCGACGGTGGAGAGATCGACGGTGGAGAGATGGACGGTGGAGAGATGGACGGTGGAGAGATGGACGGTGGAGAGATCGACGGTGGAGAGATCGACGGTGTAGAGATCGACGGTGGAGAGATCGACGGTGGAGAGATCGACGGTGGAG
>NW_020943070.1:1009987-1021288 GCF_900497805.2 Vombatus ursinus | reverse complement strand
GACGGTGGAGAGATCGACGGTGGAGAGATCGACGGTGGAGAGATCGAGTAGAGCCTCTTCATTTTTCCTGAAGAGGAAGGTGGCACCCAGAGGTGCAGGGACTTGAGCGAAGCCGGGATTTGCACCCAGGTGCTTCCTCATCCTTGACTCCTCTCCCTACACTGCCCCAGCTCCCCAGGGCGGCCTCTGAAGCCTTCCCAGCCCGGCTCCAACCTGCCGATTTCCAGGACTCGCTGTCCCAGCCAGCTGACCCTCCCTCTGTCCCCCGAACGAACGTGACGCTCTGACTCCCTCTGCACAGGCGGTCCCCGATCTCCGGAACGCTCTCTCCCTGCTCTCAGCCGCTAGGAATGCTTCCTTCAAGGCTCCCCGGGTCAGGTGGGCCTTGGGGAGGGCTTTGCCCAGCTCCCACCCCGCGGGAAGGCTCCCTCCCCTGGGGGGGGGGTGGGAGGGGGCTCTGCTCCCCGCTTCCCCGCCCCATGGGAAAGCCCAGCGAGGCAGGCTTCCAAGCCACACGTTCTAGAGAGAGGAAGCCAGAAAGCAATCCAGGAGTCGGCCACTTCTCAAATGTCCTGGCTAGGAGGCAGTTCCTGCCGGTTTAGTGGCCAGCAATGGAGCTCTGATCAGGCTCCCCGCGCAGCCACGGTGGGAGGTGCGGGGAACCGGGGTAGCTCTTAGAGTTGGCTCCATCCTCCCAAAACTGGGGGCATGTGGTCAGCACATGCTCCGTGGCATGGCGCCTGCGGACCCATCGCCCCTCACGCTATACCGTATTAAGGTAGGAGCCAGACTAGATGACCGTTGAGGACAGTCCCTCCCCGCCCCGGTCTCTCTGTCTCTGTCTGTCTCTGTGTCTCTCTGTCTCTCTCTGTCTCTCTCTATCTCTCCAGCTTCCTATCCTGTGGATCTCCACAGTTCCCCATTCAGCTCCCCCAGGTTCAGTTTGCCAGGCAAGGGAAGGTAGAACTTGCAAGGTTCTCTATCTTTTCCTTGCGAGATGAAAGCCAGCCAGAATTCTTGCCCCATTGGCACTACCCTTGTTCTTAAGCTCACTCCTTCCTTTCCCTTCCCTTCTTCCAGCCTCTATCAGTGCCCAAGACCCCCTTCTGGCCTGCATGCCCACCCATGGCTGCCATTCCCCAAGCAGAGGATGGGGAAGATGAGAGGAGAAGGTCACCGAAAGACTCCATGCTCATGGGCACCCTCATGCCAGGCACAAAGGTCCAAGTCACTTGGGGGGAATATTTCTCTGCTTTATGGTTAAGGTCCCCACTGGGATCCTGGGGAAATCTCTGAAGTGGGGGCCTTGCCCTGCCCTTGCAAAATCAGATTGCCTGGCATCCCTACCATCCCCCCAGTGCCCTTCTCTGGGGACAGGAAACCGGAAACAGGCTTAGTTGGTGCAATTCAGCAAGATAGTGGCAGACCTGGTCAGACCACAACCCTCCTCACTGCCTGCTTCCCCAATTCTCATGTGCACTGGAAGGGGGGAGGGAACGCTAGAGTGGTGAGGCATGAACTCAGAACCCAGGGTACCCCAGACAGCCGCACCATGAAGACCTGGGGGAATGGAAGTGGAGAGCTGAGGATGAGGAGTGGCTGTGCCCACATCGGCCTGCCCTCTCCCACTGGAGGCTGAATGACAAAGTGGGAGGTAGTATGATGCTATGGAAAGAGCCCTAAGAGGAGGAAAACCCGGGTTCCAATGCTGCCTCTGCCACCTACTCCCTGAATCACAAGACAAGCCATTTGGCCTCCTTTGATGCAGTTTCCTCATCTGTAAAATGAGAGGGTTGGACTGCATGGCCTGCAATTCTGGATCTAGGATCCCTGAGCCTCAGTTTCCCCAGCTATAAAATGAGGGGGTTGGACAAGAGGGCCTTCTAGTTCTAGAGCTCTGACCCCGTGACTCTCTCTAATATCCTAACAGCCCACGATTGCTCATGTCCAGTAATGCCACCAAGTAACAGCTGGTCTCTGCCCCCACCAATGCCTCAGCCCCTTGCCTAAACCCAACTCCCATTTCTCCAGCCCTCCATGGTTTGCAAAAAGCTTTCTTCACAGCCTTCTTGTGATATAAATAGTGCGAATGTTATTATTTCCCAATGAAGAGATGAGGAAGCTGAGACATCAGAATAAAGAAAGGCAGCATAGCACAGTGGAAGGAGTGTTGGCCCGGGCCTGGGGAGGCCTGGGTCCAAAGCCAAGCTCTGTAAACTGTGGCTTCATCACCTGACCCTGTGAGCCTTCCTTTGTGTGTTTAGATGTCAACAGCCTGATTGACCCTCCCTTGACTTGCCCAGAAAAGCCTTGCAAACCTTAAGATGCTGTAGAAATGGGAGTCACAGCTCACTCTCCTCAGAGTCCCAATCTCCCGACATGGATGTGTGAGGTCCACGAGGAAGCACAGGCTTAGTACCCAAACAAACCAGAAACGGGGAGAAAACAAGCCCATGTGGCGTTTCACTGCCAATCTCAAATCCACAGGATCCTCAGGTGCCCCTGGCTAGCTGGACAGAGAGGTTGATGAGTGCCAGCCCTAATGGGGGCGACTCAGCTCTCCTCAGAAGGGTCCGCTCTCGCTAGCCTCTCCAAAGCTATTTGGGGCTCCAGGACCTCTCTATGTGCTGTCTTCTTCCTGGGGACAACCTCTCCTTGGCACAAAGTGAGCACTTATTAAGTGCCTCTCATTCGTTGTTCTCTTCTATTCACTCATCTTTCTTTCCTTCTGCCTTCCTTCCTTCCATTTTCTTTCTTCCTTCTTTCCTTCCTCTTTCATCCTCTCTCCCTTTTTGTTTCTTTCTTCCTTTCTTTCTTCCCTTCTTTCTTTCCTTTTTCCCTTCCTTCCTTTTTGTTTATTCCTTTCTTCCTTTCTTCCTTCCTCCATTTCTTTGTTTCTTTCTTTCTTTCTTTTTTCTTCTTTCCTTCCTTCCTTTCTTTTCATTTCTTTCTTCCTTCCTTTTCTTCCTTACTTCATGCTAGCCATCAGTCAACCAACACACATTTATTACATACCTCTGTGCCAGGCACTATATCAGGTACTGAGATACAAATACAAAAAAAGAAGTGAGACAGGCCCTACACTGCTCAAGGGACTTCCATGAGGTCGGTTAGGACCACGAGCACACAAGAACATACGACATCAATGTGAAGTAATTATTGGGGGGACTTACCCAGGGTCGTCCAGCTAGGAAGTTTTGTTCAGTCACGTCCAACTCTTGGTGACCCCATTTGGCAGCTGAGGAAGCTCAGGGAAGCCTGCATGTAGAACATGGTGCTTGCACAGAATTGGGAAGGAAAGAAGATGGTGGAAAGGAGGAAGCACGTGTGACGAACAGCAAGAAGGAGAGTTTGGCTGCTAGGATGGGGGAGAATAACATCTAATCAGGTGGAGAGTCAGGTTGGAGGCAGGACTCAGGACTTTCAGTGCCACACAGAGGAGATGGTATTTTATCTCAGAGACAATAGGGAGCCAATGAAGTTTATTGAGTAGAGGAATGCCATGCTGTCCTCCCTCTTCAGTGAGATTTCTTTGTTGTCCACACTTAATGAGAGTTCCCAGTAAGACACTGCTAGATGAGTCCTTCCTCTAGTACAGATGACATACAACTCATCTAGAACTTCCCAGCCTTGTCCATGTTTTCCCATAAATCTTCCATAGAAAATCTGCCCAACGTGTCAGAGACCTTCCTCGCTCTGGCTCTTTCAATCTTTTTTTTTTTTAATTTATTAATTTATTTTTAGTTTTCAACGATCACTTCCATAAGTTTTTGAGTTTTAAATTTTTCTCCCCCTCCCTCCCCAAAATGGCACACAATCTGATATGGGGTCTACATATACATTCCTATTAAACATATTTTCACATTAGTGATGTTGTAAGGAAGAATTAGAACCAATAGGAGGAATCACCAGAAAGAGGAAACAAAACACAACAGAAATAAAAAAAAGCAAATAGTCGGCTTCCATCTACATTCAGACTCCATAGTTCTTTCTCTGGATGTGGATAGCATTTTCCATCATGAGGCCTTTGGAGATGTCTTAGATTCTTGCATTGCTGAGAAGGGCTAAGTCTATCAACCTTTGTCATCATGCAACGTGGCTGTTACTGTGTACAAGGTTCTCCTGGTTCTGCTCACTTCACTCAGCATCAGTCCATAAAAGTCTTTCCAGGTTTTTCTGAAGTCAGCCTGCTCCTCATTTCTTATAGCACAATAGTATTCCATTACATTCATATACCACAACTTATTCAGCCATTCCCCAATGGATGGGCATCCCCTCAATTTCCAATTCTTTGCCACCACAGAAAGAGCTGCTATGAATATTTTTGTACATGTGGGTCCTTTCCCCATTTTTATGATCTCTTTGGGATATAGCTCTAGAAGTACTATTGCTGGGTCAAAGGGTATGCACATTTTTACAGCCCTTTGGGCATAGTTCCAAATTGCTTTCCAGAATGGCTGGATCAGTTCACAACTCCACCAACAAAGCATTAGTGTTCCAATTTTCCCACATCTTCTCCAACATTTATTGTTTTCCTGTTTTGTCATGTTAGCCAGTCTGATAGGTGTGATGTGGTACCTCAGAATTGTTTTGATTGGCATTTCTCAAATCAATAGTGATTTAGAGCATTTTTTCATATGACTATAGATAGCTTTAATTTCTTCATCTGAAAACTGCCTGTTCATATCCTTTGACCATTTATCAATTGGGGAATGACTTCTATTCTTATAAAATTGACTTAATTCTCTCTATATTTTAGAAATGAGGTCCTTATCTGGTTCTTTCCATCTTTCATGAATGCCAATGTAAAACCTGGGCCCAGTGGTAGCTACTTCTCACTCTTGCTCCAGGCCCACTGTCCTTATTATCTGGTTGGACATGTCCCTGCTGATGCTTCTTGCTGCATTTCTAGTACTTGGGTCATCATCATTAATATGCAGCGGCCAACGTGACCCACCACACATCTCTACTTACCTTCTAGATTTTGGCTATTTGGGTTCTTCTAAGACGCTAGCATTCCACGGCCCAGCCGCAGGGCATCCCTAAAAGGATGCTTCACCAGGACCGCTTCCATCCGTGTAACTCATCCGATCCATCTCTCGGGGCCTCAATTTCTTTACCTGCAAAATGGGGACAAGACTTAGGCTATCTACCTTGCTCTGAGGAGATCACCAAGTGCCATTTAAATGTGAGTTATGATTATGTAAAATAAAATAAAACCAATAAAATCCCCACTGGGAGAGGGCCCAGACCTGTGATCTCCTTGATGTAGGGGACGCCTAGGGAGGCGCCGCAGGTCAGCACCTTCTCTGCAATCTATGGCCTTAGAAAGTTCCCTAGAACACAGAGAAATTAATGACTTGTCCCCAGTCCAGCTATGCACACCAGTCAGCTGGTATGACTTGAACTCAGGCCTTGTTGGCTCTCAGGCCAGCTCTCTGTCTACTGCACCAGGCTATCTAATGCTCAGAAGGTAGTTCAGAGGCTGTGTTTGCATGACTGAGATGACTAGATGACTCATAGATGGGTTAATAAAAAAGAAAGGAAGATGGGGCAAATGAGATTCCAGGAGAAGGCATTTCCCTTTGCTTGTCACAGCGGTGACAGACCATGAGGGTGGACCACTGTGGAAAGCGTCAGACTTTTTCAATATGTTGGTTAGTTTTCTTCAATTTTTCCCCCTCTTTTTTATTCTTTATTATAAGGAATGGCTCTCTGGGAAAGGATAGGGGAGGGCACATTGAGAAATGTAAGTGATGTTAAAAAATATTCATTAAAATTTATTTTTTTAAACAGATTCATGGCAGATAATCAAGGATAAAGTTTGGCCCCACCCATTTCTGGTAGCCTTCAAATGTTGAGCACAAGACCAATGGAGTATGCCCACAACTGAAACAGGCTCATTCATGTCAATGGAGCAATGTCTATGCCCTAAATGTTTACGTATGTCTTATGTTCTCCCGGGGACACTGCATAGTCAGGAATTTTAGAAAATGACGATGATTCAAGAATCAAAGCTGCAAGTGAAGAGAGAAATGCACAGTGGGTGCAAGAGTGACCAATTGAGATATCCTTCAGGAAATGTACAGCTGGAAAGGGATGGGGGCCCGTCATGTAACATCACCAATGGATAGCAAATGCTAAGCCCAAGTATTGTACTGGTCACTATGAAACATAGAAAGCCCCAGCACAGCCAAGTTTCAAAGCTCCCAGGTTAAGGAGAAAACATTGGAAGCAATAAGAAAAAAAAAAAAAAAAACAATTTCAATATCATGGAGCTACAATAAGGATTACATAAGGCCTAGCAGCTACTACATTGAAGGACCATAGGTTTTGGAACACTATATTTCATAGAGCAAAGGAGCTGCGATTACAACCAAGGCTAATTTACCTAGTAAAATATAATCCTGAATGGAAAAAAAATACTGATATTTAACAAACTGAAGGACTTATCTGTGACAAAAAATGCAGAACTTAATGGAAAATTCAACATTTAAGATCCAGGAGAAATATAAGGTAAACATTAAAGACCAATTATAAGGGACTCAATGAGGTGAAATCGTTTGCTTCTTATATGTGAAAATATCATCAGTACTCTTGTGATTGTCATCATTATTTGGGTAGTGTGAAAGAAAGGCATATGCTGAGCTGAGTATGATGGAGTGACTCTAAAAAAAACTATGTAAAGAGGGATATTTCATATAAATGAGGCATAAAAAAGAAAAATTGATACAGAAGAAACTAGTGGGGGGAGGGCAGGTAGTGTTGGAACCTTACTGTCACTGGGAATGGGTTAAAGAGGAAATAACACATATCTAGAAGGGTATAAAAGTCTTCTAAATTCAGAAAGAAATAAGAGGGCAAGGGACTCTTGGAAGGGTGGATAGGTTAAGGAACAGGGGGACAAGATAGCAGGTAGAGGAGTGAGGAGGGATAGGAACAGGGTGAGAAGGATAGTGAGGAAAAATAGGGAAAAAAAAAAGAAAAATAGGAAGGAGGAAAATACACAAGTAATTATAGTTTAGAATGTTAATGGGATGATTTTACCCATAAAATGGAAACTGATAGATTAAAAATGTGAATTCAACAATATGTTGCTTTCAGGAAATTCTATAAAAATGAGAGATACAAACAAAGATAAAAACAAAGGTCAGGAGTAGAATTTATTATGTAAAAAAAGCAGGTGTAGTAATCATGATCTCAGATAAAGTTAAAATAGATGTAATCAAAAGAAAAATCAGGAAACTATACTATATGTCAGCAATATTATTCAATATTGTTTTAGATCAATTAAAATAACTAGACAGTATAAAATCCTTGAAAGTATACCTGCCAAAACAGACACAGGAACTATGAACACAAATATAAAACACTTTTTTTGTACAAATAAAGTCAGACCTAAATAGTTGCAGCAATATTTATTCTTCATGGATAGGTAAAGCCAATAAAATTTTTTAAAAGACAATCTTAGCTATTTATTTAATGTCATCCCAATTAAATTACTAAAAAATTATCTTACTGAGTTAGAAAAAACAATAACGAAGTTCATTTGGAAGAACAAAAGGTCAAGAACTTCAAAGAAACCAGGGGAAAAAAAGATGTAAAGGAAGCAGATTCTGTAGTATCAGATCTTAAACTACATAATAAGGTGAGAGCATTGTTGAAGTATAAAACTGGTAATTTGGATTATTTTAAATTGAAATTTTCTTGTATAAATAAAACCTATGCAGTCAAGAATACAAGGAATGCAGAAAACTGGGGAGAAAACTTTCATCGACAGTCTCCAAGATAGGATATGATTGGATTTGGGATATTGCTGTGGGGTAGAAAATGCACTGATTGGGGGCAGCTAGGTGGCACAGTGGATAGAGCACTGGCCCTGACGTCAGGAGGACCTGAGTTCAAATCCGGCATCAGACCAAACACTTGACACTTACTAGCTGTGTGACCCTGGGCAAGTCACTTAACCCCAATTGCCTTAAAAAAAAAATGCACTGATTGATTTAGAAAAACATAGACAGACTTGGACTTATGAAGGAAGAAGCTATCCACCTTCAGAGAAACAGATGACAAGTAGAAATAAGAATAGTGTGGTCTTACATATAAGTGTATGAGTGTAAGTGTGTATTTGTGTATGTTTATAGATATCTATGTATACATATACATCCAAGCTTAATTGTAGCCCCCTTTGGGGTAGGGGAGAAAGGGAGGGGAAAAAAGAAAGTAAAAAGTGCACAGCAGAGAACAAAAAAACCAAACAAACCCCACAACGAAGCAAAGACAAGCTGGCAGCTTCCCAAACAATGTGTAATATTTATTATGCAGGTTTTCTTGAAATGGAAATGTATTGTTTTATATTGAATCCTCTCTTATGTTTTGCTCTGTTCCTGGTAATGGTTTTTTTTCTTTTCTTGTTTTGTATTTAAGTTAAAAATAAATAAAAATTTAAAAAACAAAAAAAGTCCCGGCATGCCAGGCAGACCCTCTGTGGAGGAAAGTATGAACAAGAATCAGAGCCTAGGCAGGCATGCCTCCAGAGTATTGATAAACTCATGGCTTAGTGGAAGTATTGAAGGATGAGCAGGGACAAAATAATCTTGTTTGATCCTCACGGACACTCTGTGAATTAATCCATGCAAGTATTACTGCCCCCATTTTACAGATGACCAAACTGAGGCCCAAAGAGCAATTGGCTCTAGGCCTGATCTCGCCTAGAGGATCTGGCGTAGAAGGGACCTTTGGGAGTATGGAGTTCAACTCTTTCATGCGATAGATGACATAAAGGAGATGAGTTTCACCCAACGGCAGGATCATCGTTTCAGGGCTGGAAGGGACCTTGTTCCTTCTGGTTCGACCCCATCCTTTTACAGACGAGGGAATGGAGGCCCAGGGATGTTTAAGTGATTGGCCCAAGGTTACCCGGGCAGTGGACATCAGAGATGAGATTTGAAATCAGCTTCTCTCCAGCTTTTTCCATTCTTCCTCAATCCAAGTGCAGGACGGCCTGGGACCCATTGAACATTCTTGGGGCAGGATGTGAGATGGGATGAAAGCAGGTGCATGCAGGGCAGATCTTGAAGGGTGGACAGACTAGAAAGAGCAGAGCCCAGGTAGCAAGCTGGGGCACGCACCTAGGCACTTAGGGGTTCTGAACCCAAGCTGGAAAGGGGTTGGCGGGGTGAGGTGGAATACAGTGTTGTAAAATGCTAGGGATGCCTGAAGTTGAGTGAGGTAAGGCCAACACCAATTCCTGGGCAGGGGTAATATATCAACCAACCTTGATATCTCCCTCAGGGCCCAATGCTCATAGCAGCTTGTTGAGGCCCAAAGTGTTCAGGTAAGGGATTTTTCAACTAAATGTCAGGAAATGAAGGAAGGAATGAAAAAGCATTTATTAAGCCCTTCCTATTTTGTTAGGCACTGTGCTAAGACCATACCTGCCTTCAGGGAGCTTACTTTTTTTTTTTTTTTAAAGGCAATTGGGGTTAAGTGGCTTGCCCGGGGTCACACAGCTAGTAAGCATCAAGTGTTTGGTCTGAGGCCAGATTTGAACTCAGGTCCTCCTGACTTCAGGGCCAGTGCTCTATCCACTGTGCCACCTAACTGCCCCCAGGGAGCTTACTTTCTAAAGGAGGCGGCAGCCTTGGAGAGAGGTGGCCAGGGAAGGGAGTTTTGGCCTGGAAAGTCACATGGACCGGGAGCAGAGAATCCAGCCCTCTGCCGACAATCTTTTCCAAACAATAGGACTGTTTCAACAAAATAGAGAAATGGAGGAAGGAGAGGAGGCGAGGTGAGCTGCTGCCCTCCGTTTCTTAGATGCTCTCTTGTTTTACTCAGTGTTCAGCTCAAGTACCAACATCTACCTGTGGTCTTCCCTGATTTCCACTGCCTCTCCTCCCATTACCTTGGATAGATTTTGCATACTTGAATGTGTGAAGTTTCCCTGCCAAGAACATAAGCTCCCTGAAGGCAGGAGCTTCATTTCTGTCTGTGAATCCCTGGAACTGAGCCTAGCATCAGTCATGTGACCCCCTGGACCTCAGCACGCCAGGCCCCTCTCTGCTTCACTATCTCCCAGTCTATCCAAGCTCGTGTTGGTTGTTTCCGTGACACTCTCTCTCCATCTCATCCTCTGCTGTCCCTTTTCCTTTCTGCCTTCAAGCTTTCCCAACATCCGGGTCTTTTCCAAGGATCAAAGTTGGTTGTCTGATTGACATAGATTACCCACATTTTGCTGATGAAGAAACCAAGGCCCAGAAGTGGGAAGTCACTTTGCCTGGGTCACACAGGTATTAAGTTGATGAGCCAAGGCTGAGAACAAGGTCCTCTGACACTGTGCTAAGTGGGTGACAATAGGAACAAAAATGACACAGTCTCTGCTTTCAAGCTTACGTTCTGATGGGGCAGACAACGTAGACTTTTTTGTTCTTTTTTAAAAAAAGATTTTTTACATTTTATTTTTTTCCAATTACATATAAAAACAATTTTTAACATTTGTTTTTAAAACTTTGAGTTCCAAATTCTCTCCCTTCCTACCTTCCCTCATTGAGAAAGTAAGCAATTCAATATAGGATATGTATGTGTAGTCATGCAAAACATTCCCATAATAGTCAGACAACATAGACTTTCTCTGTATCCCCAGCACTCAGCACTCACAGTATGCACTTAATGCTTACTGATTAATAGTGGCATATGCAAAACACTTACAAGGCAGACTCACAAGACAATCTTTTCTCAACCCTCTGCTGCATTTGACACTGTTGAGACTTCCTCCTCCTCCCAGAAAAGCTCTCTTCCTTCTCCTCCCACCTCTCTGCCCACCACTTCTCAGCATCCTCACCTGGCTCCTCCTCTCCGTCACACCAACTTCGGGTATTTCCCCAAGTTGTGCCCTGGGCCCTCTGCTGCTGTACTTGGTGATCTCAAGCTTCCAAGGCTTCAAACATCACCCCTATGGAGATGCGGAGGCTTCCCAGATCCATGCACCCAGCCCCAATGCCTCTCCTAAGCTTCAGACTCCCATCTCCAGCTGCCTTTCAACATCTCAACTTGGTTGTCCTGTAGGCATCTCAAACCCAACATGGCCAAAACAGAACTCATTGTCTTTGCCCCCAAACCTTCCCTCTTCCCACTTTTCCTACGATGGGTAAAGGCACCACTTCCCAGGCACCCAGGCTCACCACCTCCATGTCAAATCCTGCCAGATCTTGTCATTTCTATATCTCTCACTTGTGCCTCACAATCCTAGTGCAGACCCTCTTCACCCCCCTCCCACCCTCCACCCCCAACACTAATACAGTC